>NW_008824753.1:1175205-1179413 GCF_000699105.1 Pygoscelis adeliae | reverse complement strand
CACCAAAGTTCAGAGGGGAAAGACAACAAGGAAAGTGTCAGAGCAAAACGTACACTGTGAGCCTTAACCACAAGGCCCTGATATACCTTCCTTCCTGAATTAAAAGCCTCCTGAAGGTTTTCATACACTCTCCCTTGCCCTCTCCGTCCCCTAGAAGCATGAGTTCGAAAGTAGAAAAGCTTGTGGTAGACACGTGTAGCTGGGAGAGAGAGCAGGGAGAGATCAGATGCATTGTGAAGTGAGGGAAATACACTATATAATGGAATATAAGGTATTTTTTTGCCTTTTTCTGTAGCATGGTATGTGTGCTTCCCACCTAGGTCAGCCAGAATTTTTTCCCCTAATAAATTCCCTGCTATTGCAAAGTTTGAAGCAACTGTAGTGCACACAGTAGACTTCCAGAGACTCTCCAGAGCTAACCACCATTTTATGGGTGTCTGAACTGATGAGAATTATAGCATGAGTTTCAGTAACAAACAAAAAGTGGGGTACAAAACTGACTCTGGTTTTCTTCGGGGTCCTAGGATTTAATGCTGACTACACAGGCATGAGACTGAGGGTAAAGAGCCTGGCACGGCACCCTCCCCTGCTGAGCAGGCTTGCAACCAGCTGCCAGCACAGGGACTCGAAGTCTGAGTTCAAGCTCTGCAGGCTCTTGCTGCGGACAGGTTTTTCACTCCCAAAACACCCGGTGCATCACATTTCTGCCACCAGGCTAATTCTTCCCCAGCAAAAGGCATGATGGAACAAGTGCTCCCAATCAAAGGAGAAAACTCAGCCAGTCAAGAAAATCCTCCCCAGGCTACCAGGTCTTATTCCTTCCAGTCAGCTCAGCTTTGTTCTTCCAGTTCTTTCAAGAACAGCTCTGGGTCTCCTCCAACCTGCTCCCTGCAGGCCACACCAGGGTCTTCAGAGCAACCGTAAAGGTTCAGCTCAAGTGGGATACAAAACTACAGAAACTGGCTCCATCACTCCCAAAGCCCCATTACGGCATTTAATAGCGCTTCAGTGTTAGGAAAAAGCTTCCCCCCCCCCCCCCCCCCCCCAAAAGACATTACCCACCAAGCCTGGAACACCCAGATGTGCAGCCCTAGCAGAGGCACCACAGGGCTCCTGCTGCTATCATTTGCTAATCCACAATCTGAAGTCCCCATGCCCTTGTCCCAGCTCCAAATTTAGAGGTCTCATGTCTTTCCCCACTGTAATACAACAGGACTGCTGTTTGGGCACACACACGAGGTCAGGAGCTCCTGAGAAGTATCCGAATAACCCCTGACCTATGCTAGCAGCTGCTTGGCCTCAGTATGAAAGGATGAAACAGGGACAAAACTGCTCCATTCCTACCTATGCCTTCTGCCTTCAGTTGGTTAAAAAGCCCCTTAGTCCAGAGCTGGTACAGACTTGGAACTCTGTCCTAGCACCTTTGCTAGGAGCACTTCTGAGAGGTGTTTAACTCTGTCTTCCAGTTGCTGTCTGAATGACATCCCTCTAGCTCTTGGCCAGCAAGGAACCAAAAGGAAGGGTAGCTTCTTGAGCAAAGGAAGAGGCATAGGTTTACCAAATGAGACAGCATGCAGCTAAGACAAGGACAGACTACATTCAACACTGTCTTGCTCTCTTTCTGTGCTACTCCAACCTGCTCAATGTAGCTAGTCAAGGTGGGATTCACCTCACCTACAACACAGACATCTCCATGAGAGCCCATCATCCAGAGCCTCTTTATCATCAATGAGAAGAGACAGGCACGATCTGTCTGACCTGTTTCAGATATCTATCTGCATTAGGATGAGATGAAAGCGCTCATTTCCTCTGCTGCCTATACAGGGGGGCTGAGGGTAAGCAGCTGGGATGTTAGATGTCAACATCTGGACAGATGAATTACACCCTGATGTTCCCCATCTTGCACTAAGCTTTTCAGAGAGGGACTATCTCACACTGCACCTAACATGAAAGCACTTCCAGTCCCCAAGGCCTGAAGGTAACACTACACTTCAAGTGGTAGATGAGAGGCCCATGCCCTGAAGTATCTACCACCGAGAAAACTTCACAATATTTTCCCTGTAACAATATTCCAAGTGGATCCAAGTCATTTTGGGGGCTGGCTGAAGAGAAGGCAGAGCTGCGGGTCTTGACCTGCCTCTGTGTCAGCAGGAGAAGAAAGGGAAACATCCCAGGCACCAAACACTTTGTGCTGTGAGAACGGCATTGCCCAGAGAACCTACAAGGCTCACTTCATGCCCATCAAGAGATGCACCAGGACAGGCAGGGAGGGATGCATGCACACAGCAGGGCTGGGGCAAGGACATGGGAGAGGAAAGGATAGAACACCCAGACTTGCACATTTCTTTTAGTGGAGAGACTTGGGATTTACAGACCATCCTTGAGGATTCTTTTCTTTTTCATGACTTCTGATATACGATCCTTTGGGGCAGGCAACACTGGAGTTTGATGCAGACAAATGCAAAATAATGAGTCTAGGGGCAGGAAGCCAAAGCAGATGGCGCACGTTAAATGGAGCTGTCATGCTGCTAGGCTGGCCAGGGGAGAGATTGAGGAGTTATTCTAAGATTTGTGAAGCCATCAGCCCTTGTGCTACAGAAAATAAGAAAATTAAGCTCAGACAGGGACTGTAGGCAGAACAACTTCCCTGACAACAGGATGAATGAGGAATAAGTTGTTACAAAGGGCCCTCAAATCAAACAGGGGGAAAAAAAAGCAAGCATGGAAGAGACTGCACGACATTTACCCACAGTGGGACTGAACTGAAGGGTTCAGAAGAAAACAAGAAGTTCAAATTAGCTCCCTGAAAGGGTGACTTACTGGTGGCAGAGCTTTTTCTTCCACCCCAGCATACAACTGTCACAGAGTTTACAGGCTCCTGCCTCAGATTTTAAACATTATCTCTTTGCGTCCTAATCCCAACAGGTACTTGCTCCCATTGCCCCTGCAGAGCAAGTGATGCTGAGAAAGCATGACCGGTGGTTGTCCACCTCCACGCATCAGCTGCCAGTCACATCCCAGTTCCATAGCACAAGCTGTTTGATTATTTCGACCTATTTTGTTGGTGGTGGGTTCGTTTTTTTCCTTTTTCTCCTCCCTGGGATTTATTCTGAAGTTGCTCTAAGCTGTGAATTGAATAAACTCATTCTAGATGCAGACTCCAAAATAAAGGAGATGAAAACCTGAACTGACCTGAGAGATGCTGTACTGCCTGCTAGCCCACGGTCACTGCAGTCAACATAGTTCAACCAACTTCAGTGGAATTTGAACAAGATCTTGTAACCCTGTTGCAATACAGTTGCAGGGCTTGCCAAAAACCATGTACCTAGTAGCATGCTCTGAAAAAGCCCAGCCTTCTGCTAGGCACTCAGCTTCCCACCTCTTCACAAGGAGCACACTTCAGACAACGCTCTTCTTGAGGACCCTAAACAGGGCTACAGAAGCAACTCCATACCTCTTTCTTTTCAAATTGTACATCTTCCTCTAAAACTCGGGCAGGCTTTCTTTTGCTTTCTCAAGAGCATCCTGCAATTGCCTTGTTTTCTTTTTAAAATGGTAGAGCTTGCAGGCCAGCTTTACACAGCTCAATTTGCACCCATGGATTGGTGACTACAATATCCAGCTAGCTGACCTGGGCCTTTAGAAGTCCCCAACCAGGGACTAGAAGGTACAGGGACCTGTACCTTACGTGCTGTAATCCTCCACCTTTTCTTCTGCATCCATTTCATCCCTAAAGCTGGCCAGTACCAGAGGGTCTTCCCTACCACCTGCCTGGGAGAATCACCACCAAAACCTCCCTTGCTGCCACAGCAAGGACACATGCAAGGACTCAGCAACAACTGCCCTGTTCAGAAGATGTGAACAGGCTACAGCTCCATTAAAGTCAAAGGAGGAAGAAGATGAACCTAAATTCCAGGAATTATACTTCTGCATGGGCATCTTCCATTGGCGGTTTCATCTGAGCAGCCTCCCTTTACTCACCTCCCGTCCTGAACAGGTTTATCATCCACTCCACGGTTGCTCTGAATTACCCCAGAGGTGACCATATTTCAGCAACAAATTAAACTGTCACAATACATCCCTTTCTACACTGTTTTTTAAAATATGTGAGCCCTGGCTGCCAGAGAATTGTTTTGGAAAGATTAGATTAGGTGCCTCTGAAACTGCTTTAAGAAAAAGTAAAGGGTTTTTTTGCTTCTTGAAGAAAA
>NW_008824753.1:1171692-1175123 GCF_000699105.1 Pygoscelis adeliae | reverse complement strand
TATCCTCAAAGACTTGGTCAATTAACTGCATCTTGTTTTTTAGATCTTTCCACAAGAAGTGCCTCAGCGCAGGTGACCAAAAGGGAGTTGGCTCATTTTGCAATCATCTGCTGCCAACACAAGTCCAGATCCTGAAGCCCTCTGGTTTTTAAATCAATCCCCATCCAGGGGGCTACAACATCTCTTTTCAATTGCCCAAATTTTCTTACTGTTTTTCCAACGCACAACAAGCCAAGACACTCAGTTTTACTATAGGATATCTATCCATTTCTGCAGACACAAGCCCCACTTACAGCCTGGAAGACTTACATGGAAAGGATTGCTATTCCAGCCCTCCACTCACATCACTTTTAAGATCGGATACCTAAAATATTAAAACAACAGACAAGACAACCTCGCTTGAAATGATAAAAGGAAACAAAATCCCACCTTCTCGGGGTTCACTGTAATGAGAAAGCATTTCACACATCAGAAAATCAGATTAGCAACACATCAACAGTTGGGTGCTGAATCTTTTGATACTCATCAGTTACCAAAGGAAGGGGGAAGCTGATCTTGCAATCAAAGCACCAGACTAGGACAACAATTTCTGTTCTCAACTCTTCTCCAGGCTCCTCCTGTTAATGTGGATTTCTATTTCTCAGTTCCCCAGCTGTAAAACAAGAGGTCATAATAACGCCTCTCCTCTCCCTGCCCAGTGTCTGCCCTGGCTATAGGCACTGGTAGATACTTGGGGTAAGACACGTTACCCACAAGCAATAAGAGTGATCATATCTACCAGCAAAACGCTGGGAAGGAGCAAGAAGAAAGAGAAACTCATGGATTAACTCACTTTCCACAGCCAGAACTTGGCACTCAGAGTGCAGTTTTACACTTTCTGGCAGATATGAGGAGCAGCCAGGCCTGGACACTTCACAGGTTGGAAGAACGTGGCTGCCTGGGACATATCCCGCAGAAGAAGAGGAACAGCAAAGGTGTAAACTGACATGGAGGACATATTCTCTCTTACCCATACAGATTAATGCATTCATTGTGGAAGGAATTTGGAGCAGAGGGCATCTTGTCTGGCACCTGATAATCAGGTGCAGTAGTTGTGGGGATCAGATGACTTAATTAATTATTAAGCAAATGTTATTCAGGGTCTGAAAGTCCTAGCTTTCCTCCTTGCAGGACAACTGCCCAAATTCTTGCCTGGGATGGTAGATAGGAAATTATCTCAAGAAAACCATGATAGTAGTTGCTGCAATCAGACAAGAAAGGCCATTTTCCTCCTATTTGTATCCTCCTTGTGCCTGCTACAAAATAGGGAGAGAACTGTTCTCACTGAGGCACTGCCTTGTTAGACCCACACTGAAGGGCTGCGGACACGGTCTATAGCCCCATGGTGGGAGGACTGAGGTGAGCTTATGACGACACTCCGCCTAGGATCAGCCCTAAGATCCTGTGGTTTGTGGTGGGGGTGGTAGCAAACCAATCTCTTGGAGGCCAAAGTTAAGCTGCAGTGGTATGCCTACAAAAAGCACTTTGCTGCAGCTCTAAATAACCACTGTCAGTCGTTTAAAAAACTTGTGTGCTCCAAAGCACCCTCCATCCTCAGCATGGCAGCATGGAAATAGCAACATTTAAAAGGCAGCCAGCTGGTAGACCTCCCAGTCCAACATCAACTGATTGTCTCTATCACTGCGTCTGCTCAACAGCCCCATGCAGATCATCATCTGCACATCAAATCCAGGATGCACTCTACAGAGCCCTATCTCCCTGCACAGTCTACAGCTCTGTCTTCTTTCTTTCCTTGAGTCTTGGTCAATGTTACCAGTTTGTGGAATGACTTCGGTCTCTGAATGACCAACTGAGATACATAAAGGGACAGTATTTTCAGAAGACAATGCTTTTCACACTTGAAAACATCTCTAATTAGGTGCCTGACATCTTTAGCCACCGATCCTTTTGATACTGGGTGTATTGCAGGGATGGGAACACAGAACAGATCTAGCACTGGACAACATGTCTGTGTTGACTTTGCCAGCCACTCTCAGAAATATGTCCTGATGTTGCCTCTGTGGTGGCTTTCTGGGATAAATACTGTGGCTTTCATCCCTTCTGCCCAAGGAACCACGGTACAATTGTACCAACCGTACCGGATGCATCTTGCACAGGGATCAGCCAAGAGATTTCCACCCTCATCCATCCACCTCCCTGCTCTGCCACAGACCCAGTGAGACCCTGCACATGCCCCTGTGACTAGAAGCCACACCAGCACACAGCCTCCTTGCTTCTGTGGAGAAGCAGAAGCACTTTTCCAGATCTTGGTCTGACTGACTCACGCCCCTGTTTACCACCATGACCATGGTGAAGGTGGGAATTTCTTTCCAGCGCATGTGTGTTTTGAGAATGAATACCTTGATGTTTGGAAATTCATGGGGCCACCCGAACAGCCATGAGTTGTCAGCTGTAACTGAGTACAGCAGGATGGAGGATGTACATCTGTACTCCTAGGAGTAGAGAGCGCAGATCTGATCCTCACAGACTCGAGTACAAATCACAGCCACCATGTCCCCCAGCAGAACGATGAGGCAGAAAGCAGAGCAGGGATTTGCGTGTACTTCCTCATCCATCAGCAGCTACCCTTACTGCCACA
The DNA here is from genome assembly GCF_000699105.1 of Pygoscelis adeliae. Taxonomy (NCBI): domain Eukaryota; kingdom Metazoa; phylum Chordata; class Aves; order Sphenisciformes; family Spheniscidae; genus Pygoscelis; species Pygoscelis adeliae. The sequence continues at coordinate 1,172,485 of NW_008824753.1, read as the reverse complement.
CGGGAGGTCACACCACCAACCGGCACAGCAATGTCCTCCCCCTGCCTAGCCCCCCAGCACTTACCCTCATACTCCCTCCCACATTAGCAGAGCAAGAAGCCAGCACACACCTGTCAAAGCAGGTCAGGGACCAGACCACTTGCCCAAGGTTGTCTGCGTGGAAAGTGGGACAAGCCCTCCAGAAAAAGCTGGCTAGCCTCGTACGATATCATGCAAATCAGGAAGAGGCCAGGGGAAACAAGATTGGGAGAAACCTTGCATGACCAAGGTTATATTAGAAGGTTATATATTCAGCCTCTGCACACAAGTGGGGGAGGCAAGGGGTGTGTGTGCACACACTCACTCAGGCAGAAGGTACCTCCTGCTTTCACCAGCGTTTGCTGGGTCTGCGTGCTACAAAGGAGAGTCATGCTGTTCACAGCAGGAGCCTAACGCGGCGGGACCCAAAACGAGCCATTGCATCAACAGACACAGATCCAAGGGGAGACAATGAAAAAGTTAGTTAAAGGATTAGCACACATACAAGCCGGGGTCTGTCCCATATTTACCTCCAAGAAACAGTGACGTTTTATTTACTTATCATACTTATCTACTGTTTTATTTATTTATCATACCAACCAAAGCCTGGTTTCTCAAGCCCAGCCTTCTCCTTTTTCTGGAGGATGAATTCCAGTCCCTCACGTAACACTAAACTCCCCAACATCTCATTCTTGCTCCAGCAAACCCAGCTGCAGGGAAGGAAGACAGATGCTACTGTCACTACTGAAATACAGGAGATAGGGCCACAACAGAA
>NW_008824753.1:1166375-1171521 GCF_000699105.1 Pygoscelis adeliae | reverse complement strand
CGCACCACTAGCCCTGCGACAACCCTACCGGCCGGCAGCCTTGTTACCCCAACAAACCGCTGATGAACAGAGCTCACTTCTCCACAAGACCCCGACTTGCCTGGGGCACAAGCACTTGCTAGCCAGACTCTCCTTTGGAGATTTTTCACTGGTCTGCTTTTCTCAGGGGAGATGATCCCGTGCACTCCCACTGCTGGCCAGCCATGCTCTGATTCAGCCTGGACCAGCAGGATAGCTGACGCTCCACCTTGCACAACAGCAGCCTCCACAATGCCTTTTTCCACTGATCTCCTCCTCGCTTCTCTTCCTGCAGAACCTTACTCAGTGAGAACAGGGCAGCCTGGAGCAGACCCCGCTGTGCATACCTGCACTCCTCATTTCACTCCTACTCCCTGGCTTTTTAGATCTCACTCCTCTCCTTCTCCCAGTAAGAGGACAACATCCTCTTCATTTCACAGGCCACTGCTTCTCCCTCACGTCTGCTGTTCTCTCAAGGATGCTAAACAAGCAGAAGACATACGGGCGTCTTCCCAGAGACATTGCAGCAATGTCTCTTTTTTGTATTCGTCAAGTTATTGCTCCCACACACGCACATCTAAACTCGGCTCCACCAGCTCTTGAATTTAACTCACATACAAGCAGTCTGATCTGTAATGGGTTTAGCTATATAAAAGGAAAAACCCACTTACAGTTTGGCCCACAGCACTGTGTTATGCAAGTACGTGGGCTGCTGCTGCCTCTGTGTTATCAGAGTGCCCCTCGCCCAGGACATCCTACCCTTTTAGCAGATAGGCTGGATATCTACTGGGTTGGTATCACTCCTGAAGAAGAAGAGAGCCCAGTGAGATAAGGCAACCAGCTCAGCCAAGACCAGAGAGAGGGTCAGGACTCCCAAATTCACGGTCCTGCACTTCAACCACAAAGTCACCTTTCAGCACAGAGATGAGCTGTTCCAAGAGCCCACGCTGCCGTCAGATGGGCACCAGGGGCAGGTCATGCATTAAGACAGCGAGCATGGAAAGACTATTCCCTCTGTAGGCATTCAGGCCATTTTGCATCACGCACAGCAAGCTGTAAAACCATATTCCAGCAGTGAGAAGTTAATAATGAAGTTTTGCTTTTACTGAACCAGTCATTAAACAGTGCTAGTCTCACTTTATAGAGAGTCCAAGAAATAGGTGGCAACACACAGAATAAAATGGATCATCTTGAAGCATTTTCCTCTGGATATTTGTAATTATAAACCAAACATCATCAGTTTCTCTCTCTCTCTGCAGTAAATAATTAACTGCAAAAGAATATTCCTCTTGGCCCCATCCTCCCCAATCAATTTTGCTTCTCAACAACGTGCCGCCTGGATTGCTTGCTGTGTCAGCGCACCCGAGTGTTATCCAAAACATTTCCAAAACATTTCACAAGACATAGAGGAGTGGTATAACTGTTAACTTCAGTACAGCAGAGACCTTTCCTTACGGGTACGAGAGGGCATCATCACATAACTCCCAGTACTTAAAGCAGACAGCTATGACATACACAGCTTAGCTCATTCACTGCAGCAACATCACTGCAACCATCAGCAGAGGCGAATCACACACTCTGAGCACTCCCACCACACTCCTCCGGACTGCCTGAGCTTTATTGCCAAGGCATAGCAAATTTCATCCCCTGAAATACAAAGTTCTCTATTCCTTTCATTGTTTTTGAGAACATTGCCCCCATAGAATTCATCCAGGGGAAAAAAAAAAAGTCTTGTCCATAACAGCACTTTCATTTTTAAGAGACTTTAATCTTTGAATACTAGATCTAAAGTTGAATATTGTGACTGCTCGGTCATGCACGATAACCTGTTTGCCTCTTGCTACTTACCCTCATAAACCTGACACTCATACAGACTCCGAAAGTAACAGGTAAGCCAGAAAACCTTCAGAGCACTCATTCCTTTTGCCCTACTGAAAGATACCTCCTGGACATAACCCCAGAGGGGAGGAAGGATGATGCCAGGAGGAAAGCAGGACTGCCTGGAGGGGAGGCTGGGCTTGGTCAGGCAGCAGATGGAAGCAAGTTGCATACAGATACACAACCAATGAACAATGCAAGGTCTGCCATTTGATCCTAGTTGTTTTCTTAGGATACAAAGTCAAATGCACTTTAAAAAAGGCGTAAGGAGAGTACAAGCAAAAATGAGAGCTGGGAAAAGCCTCCAGAATTGCAGGAACACCCTTCCTGCAACAGCCAGAAAATCTGGGGAAAGGCAGAGAAGCATTACCACCGAGCAAACATCTTCATACTCAACACACAGTTTAGGTTTAGTTTTATGTTTTTATGGGTTTAAATGCATACCAGGTTTAGTTGAGCTGGCTATGAAGTGTTCAATAAAAACAGTGGAGAAAGAGGAAATTTGGCTAATTTATACTCAAAAAGCATAGAAAGAGAGGTTGAAGAAATAGGCAGAAGAAAGAATCAAAGGAAAACCATGATACAAAAGAGATTAAGAATAATACAGGGAAAGGAAAAATTAAATGAAACAGATATTGAGGATGGTTCAGGAAAAGATAAACCATGAAAAAGTGGAATGAAGACTGGAAGGGAAAGATAAGAGAGAAGAACATGCCATGGCAGAGCAGTTGAATGGCAGTTGGCAAATAGATCATTTGTTTAATCTCATCCATATTTGTCAAATAATTTATTTGATTAATACTCTTCCGTGGTCTTCAACCAGCTATAGAGTTGATCAAATATAATTTCATAAATATATTATTAGATTAATACAGGTAAAATTCAAATCTGTTCAACATTTTTATCTGCTGCTTAATAAGCTCTGGTTGTAAGTTTATACTTCAAAAATGTTAAAATAGAAAGCTGATAATAAATTACAATTAGATAAAGAGTGCTCAGAGCACAACCATTTTGCTTTTCCTAGACCGACAAAAAGTACAGCGGTGTAACACATCTTGAAAGACAGGAGATGAGATATTTCTACCTCTTCCTTTCATCACCCTCCCACAAGGAACCTCTCTACAAGCAGTACTTTTTGTCTTGGGTTTTGTTTTGTTGAGTATCTCCCCCATACTCAACTTTTTTACTCCATAAAGCTTTTTTACCCCATAAAGCTTTTTTACCCCAAGAAAACCTGGGTAGCTCCAAGGGCAGCCTAGCAGGAAGGTAAATTCAGGGTGCACCAGCAGCAGGAGGGGCGGCAGTGGGTGCCATCTCCAGCCTGGAAGGATATGTTTACATTTGTGAGCTGAGCTTTGCTCCTCTTAAAGGGAAGGGAAGTTAGGTGAAAGATGGCCACGTGGACAAGGATGCCTCAGGACCTCTACTCTCACAGGGAAAAGCTTCCCAAGTACCAGCAGCCTTTTCCAAACCTCCCTAGGAGAACTAGGGAAAAAAAAAGGTCAGCTGGCAATTTTTCAGCCTGTTTTTTCCCCCCCTCTCTGGCCCAACACAATAGCAAGGGAGTCCCCTTGAGAGTTCTCAGACCACAGGGTGAAAATCACCAAAGCAGACCATCTCCATGCCTGTGGTGGCAGGTCTGCCAGGGAGCCCCCTGAAGCGGCACTGGACTTGATAAGGAAACTGTGGCCATCGTTTTCTAGGCCGATGTCAGAGAAACACAAGGTTATTCCCACCACTGCTCTACCTTCACCACTGACAGCAACCAAGAACCAAACTCGCCACAGGAGAGAACCACACCAAGGGTAACTCCTTGAGGCCAGAAAAGTGTCCCTCAGGTCATAAGTCCTGTTTAAATATTACAGTGATATCCCAAACTGTGATAATTATTGCTAATTACAAGATCATTTTTATGTAAACATGGAGGGTATTACCATGCATACTTCATCTCTTTTTAATTAAAAGAAATAAGAGGTTCACTGAGACAAAAAAAAAGACATACTGACAGCTCCCACCCCAAAGCAGGCTTTTCTGCAGTGATAACACCCTTCAGCCTCCAGACCCACCGAGGAGACTGAACAGAGAATTCAATCAGCATTGGCCTCCCCGGTGCTGAAATGAAGCAGTTGGCACGTTATTAATCACACAGGGAAAGTGTTTGACGAGGAGAAGGAAAGGACCAGACACACAGAAGGGGGGACACACATGGATTCAAAGTCATGGCTATGTGACAAACACTTTGGAAAAATCATGCAAATCACCAGCTGCAAAATCAAAATACTTTGGAGCTCTGCAAGGATAAACAAATTAGCATTCTGACCAGGAGAAACCAACATCCACCATACAACCCTCTAACAACTCTTTAGTTGAACCAACACAAAGCCTCATGTGCTTTTCTCTGTTCAAAACCAGTTCCTGCTCCAACCCACACAACTTACCCATGTCAACCAGACTGGGGTACACCACGACAAAGCCTCACCAGGAGTTTGTACCCCTTCTGCATCTCAAAGACCTACCCAGGAGCAACTTTGCATGGCATAAGCTAAAGAGACATGACTTAGGTCATTGAAACAGTCAATGGCTTGACTTGGTCAAGGATTGACTTGGGTCAAGCCATTCATGCTGCACTGTCCTCCTGCTTCCAGCAGTCATAAGCATTTCTCCAGCCGCTCCAGAGTTTGCCAGTCCTCTCCGATTTCTCATCAGCTCTTTTGTCTCCAGGCACACTCCACTGCTTGAGGCAGTTAAAACACATCCCCAACCAGGACCCATATGAGCCAAGCAAGGCACCAGATGCACCTGCTCCCACTTGGGGCGAAGGGGTTGCACCCCCAGACCCTGTGACATCCTTGCACAGCAGGCAGGGCGCAAGCAGCTCCGCACACCGCAGAGCCCCGGCGGCAAGCGTCCCTGGGAGGAAGGGAGGTGCCGCCAGCTCCGCAGAGCTGCACACATGCAGGAACGGGGGGACCTTGCTTGCTCACAGATGCACATACCTGCACCTCTGCCACCTGTGCACTCCCCTCCGCGCCTCGCCCCTGGCCTGCCGACGCCTGGCACGCCATGAAGCTGGTCTCTCCCTGGGGGGTGCCGCTCCGATGGGGGACAGCCGGAGCCCAGTGGGCACCTGCTTTGGCAAAGGGTGGGGGGCCCAGTGCTCCCCCTTGGGAGTATCACAGGGGCAGTGTGGGGGATGCAAGAGGATGGGGGAAGGCAGGTGCAGGGGGCTGCAAACTGGGGGTGCAAGGAA
>NW_008824753.1:1155388-1164813 GCF_000699105.1 Pygoscelis adeliae | reverse complement strand
CCCTCGCCGCCCTCCGGCCGGCCTTGGAAACGGGGCTGCTGCCGTCGAAAGGGCACGGCCCTCCAGGTAACGCGGCAGGGAGAGCCCTCGCCCTGCCCTTACCCTGCAGGCAAGGCCTAGCGCCGCACGCCGCAGGTACAGCCCTGGGCCAAGCTGCCTTTCTCGGCTCCCCACCGAGGCCTGGCAAACAGCACATTTTGGGGACGGAAGACCAGAGACTTGTGAAATGTAGTGTTTATTACTAGTCACAGTCCCTAGCTGATAACCCATAGGCTAAACCCAGCTCACAGGGCGCTTTTATCTGGCCCCTGGAAATGCCCTGAAAAACAGACTACTCAGGAGAGATTTAGACAGGCCACAAAAGAAAAGACACCTGAATTGGCTCTGTATAAGACAGCTGGGGTCCAATTAGGCTTAGCAGCAGAGATACATACCGTATGAACAGAATTACTCCAATTACAGGCAAAGGTTTGAGCGTGGCAAGAGGCTCGCTCTGATCCTATTTGGGTCCCACAAGGAGCACTGCTAAATAGAAGCTAGTAAACCTGGATGAACTCAAGCTTCTTTCCGTGCATCTGTCAACAGCACTTCCCATCCCGTCACAGTACACCTATGTTACAAGACGTTTTCTACTATTAGGCACCATGATTCCCCTATTTGGAAAGTGGATAGTGGATTGCATAGTCACCTTGTTATCCAGGAGCATGCAGAAATGATCAAGCTTTGAAGCAGTATATGATGCGGAATAAAGTATGCATTCCTGGTACTGGAAAAGCACTGTTCACTCTGACACACGTTTCAAGCACACTGCCACATTTATTGTTTCAATTAGAAAAGTATCTAGTAATCTGAAAATGGATCTAGAGACTGTTGTTCTAGATACTAAGCTTGACACATAATAAAACGAAAGCTCATGCCCTGCAGAGCTTGTAGCGAGAGTAGATTAAGCGAGTTCTAAGGATACCCGTTGAGAGAGTTGTGCAGGTTTTTTCAGGTCTCATAGACGTGTTACACCAGCACAAACAAACCTGCCAGAGCACTTTCTAAAAGCCAGCACGCAAAGAGACAGGTCCAAACAAAAAAGCTGAAGGTTTAACCTACCTTGAAACTCTGCTTGCTTCTAACAAGCCCTCCTGATTCTGAACGACCTCTCAGTTCTCCACAGAAGCAAGGACCGCAGCTCACAGAAACACAGCATCTCTCCTGAGCAAGCCAACAGCAGGAACAGCAGCACGCGCAAAGGTGATGGGTTTCTTCACAGGCAGACACATGTACACACAACGCACCACCTCTCTGCACTGCCTGTCTTGTCTTGTTTTAGCCGTTTCTGGCAAGCAGGCAGGGTACTGGAGCATGCAGAAATCTTGTTTTTTGAAGCACCCTGAAAGCGGGCTCATACTTTTCAGTACCTAGGTGGCCCAGAAGAACTTATCAGGGAGCAAGAACCAAAAAGGTAGTGTAATAGATACAGCTATGGGTGAACCTCAGTTTCATGCTTCTTGGGCTTCTCAGCGACCTACAAGAACAAAGAAACACCAGAAGATGGACCAAAACTGCCTCTTGCTAATTCTTCAGTGCCAGATCACATCAGGATATAAGATACCTGAGGACTATTTGTTGTTTGCAGACTGCTGGAAGGCAGAGGCATAATCACCTATTGGTTATTACCATAACCACACAATCGCATAGGGGTGATGTCACAAACTTGCGAGGACACAGAGAGTGATATAGCTTAAAGATGTCTTCTCTCCCTTTCTGTTTTTGGATAAAAAAAGCAAAATATTGGGACAAGATCCTCAGTTCTCGCAAAGCAGCATAGCTCCATTGCTTTTGGCAAAGCTGGGCAGATTTACACTTGCTGAAGTTATAGCCCATTCTGTTTGTAAGAAGTCATTCTGCCTGGACAAATTCTTCCTTCCTTTCTCTAAACTTGTATTTAATTCTAGGAAAATGTCTGGCCTGTCTGAGGCCTCTGGAAGACAGAAACCTCTTTTTTAAACATGGGACGTGCGGTGCCAGAGCAACAAGCAGTGCAAATGCCACCGCTTTAGTCTACTAACTAACTACTCTGCTAACTCATCCCATGGTGTCTCCAGCTGGACTGGCAACAAACTCCTCCAGCTACCCACCAGGCATCAGTGCAGCTCCTGTGCTCTATGGCAAACCTCAAGGCAGGCAAAGAGAAATGCACAGCTATCTAGAAATCCTGCAGTGCTACTAACTATTGCAAGCCTTGCTTGACAGGAGACGAAGGCTAGTCAAATACTGGGCCCACTGGCATGCAGAGCAATAAAAAGGAAATGGAGAGAATCTCAGAAGATCCTTACTGCCACAGTAATACTGCCAAAACAAAATCTGCAGTGGGGTTGAAAAGCTGTTCCGTCATTCCCATGTCTTCAGTTCTTCCTGATTGTCTTCACCAAACTGTATGTAGCTTGCAGGTGGGAGGCCATAACTCATGGACATGCTTATGCCGTCATGACTTTTTGTAACAGCACTCTAAATTAAGTCTGGGAAGGTACGTCACTGATTTTTGTAGGTGCTGTGACCGAAAAAATAACTCCTTGATACTGTCATTCCCTCTTTAACCTCTGTAAAAGGGGAGTCATAGACAAGGCGTGAGCTTAGGTCTCCACTGTGTGACATATAAACTTATGCCAAGAGCTTAGTTAGCAACTGAACTTGCTCATCAGCTATAGATCAAGGCTATCCCTGACGTTTTTGAAACGTTAATCTTTTTTAGAGTTATTTCTAGTAGAAACACCCAGGCAATGGCCAAGTTGAACTATTCTTTCTTTCCCCCTGGAAAAAACCCAAAAGAACATGAAAAGTTCTTCTTGTGATCATCAAAATCATCAGCAAAGTAAATAACAGTAATTTTTTAGCTTCACAAGGATACATACTTGAATACATCCAGATATACATCATATATTTTTGATACACTGAAGGGTACATCAATTCTCAGCAGACATAGGGGTAGATTAGTGATGTCAGTTGCTTTTGTTGTTCTGAGTCTCCTGTTACTTCACCATATCTACAAGTTCACCTGACTTTTAATTATGCAGACTGCTTCCTCGTTCTTTCCATGGCTTTTGAGCTCTCCCTGCACTCAGCTAGTCCATTTTCCTGGATGCATACTTTTTCTGTGTAACTGAAACTTTCTTCAAGTGTTTGAAAGGAAGACTATATCACTGTGCTCTCCTTAACATTGTCTCTGAGAGCAGAAAAGCAGAGATCCCCGTGAGTTTTGCTTCCCCACAGCACTATACTCTTCATGATTTTTTAATTTATTCCTCCTGCAGATACACCAGACTCAAGAAACTTGCAAGTACTTTTCCTGTACGGGGATGTTTTTCTTGCTCATCTCTCCCTGAGCTTAGAGGATGAGTAGTGTCATGGCAGAAAGCAAACCGATATGCAATCAACTTTTAAAACTTTGAGTTTTCTAGAGAATGCAAATTGTTTCTTTTGAGTATCTGACAGTGCAGCACAAGTAACTTGCCATGGCAACCAGCTTATGAAACAGAAAAAAAATTACCGTCACAAAGTGCTTTGTTGCTATAGCAAGGAAGGAAGCTGAGACCTTATCCTTTTTGTTCACTGGTGGGCCATGCATCATCTAGGTAGCAGAACCTGTCAGTAGAAGTTTATGTTAGATTCGGTGCAAGTCAGCTGCCTTGTGCACCTATCTGATACTTGGATCAAAACTGAAGTACAGTCAGAAGGAAAGAAGGAAGTGTTCAGAAGAATTGAAACAAGGCTGGATTCTCAGAAATACAAGGCCAAATCCATTTCCGCAGCAAGCTGATGCAACTCTGCAGATGCCAGTAAGGGATGAACCAATTTCTTCTGAAATTAATTTGGCTTCCATTCTCTGACAGTCTCCATTCTTCCCCCCCTCCCCTTTCTTTTTTTTTTTAAGTGGAATAAATCTCTGCAGATCTGGGAGTATTCTGGAGTCACCTGGGACAGAGGATGGAATAGGCTTGCAGAGTCTGTCTTTAAACCCATTCTCTTTACAGGGATGCTTCTGGGAAGGGCAGACTCATTGCTACGCAGCTTACTTGTGTTAGTGAGAGAATTTAGAAATGGCGAAGGGAATTGGCTAAGGGCTGAGAGGGGAAACCCTCATAATTATCACTGTGGGAGGAAATAAAAACTGAGCTTTGTTAGCTCAGAGGAGGACAATTTTGAAAACTGTTATATGTGCAAGTAGTCACAGAAGCCAGTGGAACTACCCTGTGCTTAAGGTAGGCTCATTTGTAAATCTGGAGTGGGTCTAGCTAGGGTATACACAAAATGTTTGCTTTACTCCTGAGCTGGAAAGGATGCCTTCTGCAGGATAGTCTTGAAAAGTGAAGGAAAAACTGAAAGTTTCTTAATGCCTAGACTATTGATATGAGGTACAAGTAATAAAACTCCAACTGTGTGATGGAATGAAGTGTATGCTCCCCCTTTCTATTTTAAAAACACTCTCTCCCAGTTAAAGTTTAGGCTGTTGATATAGTACTAGCAGGCTTGAGAAACAGCGGCCAGCCTTCTGAACTGCCTGGGAGCTTAGCTGAATTTACAGGTAAAATTATTGTGGCTCATGGACAACCCTCTTCTAGCTTCCTGGTGAGGCTGTAGAGAAAATACTGCTAGATCACAAGCCCCTACAATAGCACGACTTGGAAAGCTGCCTTTGAGAGAAGCTCTTAATGTATCAGATAAGTCTATGTAGAGATGCAAGGCTAGAGTTTACTCCGACAATGAATTGTTATACGGTGAGTGAGTGACTATAAAAAGACTATGGGGAAAATCTGAGTCTTCTGCAGCACAAAGAACCCATGAGATAAATGAAAGTCATCTCAAAGAAACCATGCTAAAACTATTCAACACTATAATTTAGCTCAGTCTCCTAGAGACTGGAAAAAGTCTGTGGGCTAATCCTTACTGCAGATCGCACCAAGAGAGACATAGCCACAAGAGACATCACAACTGTGAAATTCTGCAAGCATGTACTATCATCCCAAGGGCCTGGGACTCTCAGAGATACCTAAGACTTGGAAGCAGAAGTCCAACTGAGAGACCACACAGAGGAAAAAAGAAAACCGGTCTGTCCTGGTTTCAAAGGGTTTTTTAAGACGGACACTGAACTGAACTAGAGGATCTCCTGTGGTAATCAGTTGACAAAACAAAACCCTGAATTAATTAATTAATCAAAGCTCAGTCAATCAACAAAATATTCCTCTATATCATCTCCAAAAACACCATGTTGCTTCAGATGACCCAACCAGTGAGTGGACCCAACCAGTGAGTGGGACCACTTTGGTTTTAATCCCCAAAATAATGGCATTAAGATTGGATTAAATTCTACTAAATAGAGTGCTCAGGCCTCTTTGAACCAAACCATTTGAAACATCGCAGAAGATTCTGGGTGGGCAGAGCAAAATCATCAGTCCTGGAGGGTTATCTGATCCAGGACAGGATCTTTTTCATCATGGATTTCCTTTTTGAAATAAGCAAGGAAACCAGGCAGCACCTTGCCAGGTGCCTGGCCCAAGCTCCACCAAAGGTAGAGAGAGGAAAGATTCCTGTTGACTGAAATGAATTCTCCTACCAGTTGGATTTGATCAATTACGAACTGAAAATAGAAACTTGCAGAGACGAGATGCTCTGGAATTGCAGAAGGGAAAGGCTTTGTAATGAAAGCTTGGAAGTGGAAGGATGTCTGTGTTCCACAGTTTAAAAATACAGATAACTGCTGATTCCTTTTTTCTGTTAAAAAAAACCCCAACCCAAACACACACACACACACAAAAAGACATAATTCAAAGACTGGTCATTTCCACTGAGTCAGCCTCCTTGTAGAGACACCATTGGAATGAACAACAATCATATCTCCCTATATATGATATGCAGTAGTTAGTAACGTGAAGTCCTCACCTGAGTGGATGGTGGGATGTTTGGACTTCAGATTTTGCTGGTGGGGGGAAAGATGAGATATAGGTTAGATCTCTGAGACTGTATTTACAAGCAGTGTTGCTTTCTACAACTGCCTGCTAGTTTTAGTCTGATCTGAAGCACACTGCCCTCTACAGAAAGTGTCCCATTTGTTCCTGTGGGTGTTTGCTTAAGTCCTCAAAACAAATTTTTTTTTTACTTTTTGTGCTTTTTCCCAAGAGTTATAGCTGAACATGTGGCGAGTCCAGAGCCTGAGTTACTTAGAAATGTGTTGTGGTTTAACCCAGCAGGCAGCTAAACACCACACAGCCGTTCACTCACTCCCCCCCAGTAGGATGGGGGAGAGGATCAGGGGTGGGGGTGGGGAAGTAAAATTCGTGGGTTGAGATAAAGACAGTTTAATAGGACAGAAAAGGAAGGGAAAATAATAATAAGAATGATAAAAGAATATACAAAATAAGTGATGCGCAATGCAATTGCTCACCACCCGCTGACCGACGCCCAGCCAGTTCCTGAGTAGCGGTCGCCCCCCCCCAGCCAACTCCCCCCCAGTTTATGTACTGAGCATGACATCATATGGTATGGAATATCCCTTTGGCCAGTTTGGGTCAGCTGTCCTGGCTGTGCCCCCTCCCAGCTTCTTGTGCACCTCCAGCCTTCTCGGTCTGTAGAGCATGGGAAGCTGAAAAGTCCTTGACTAGTGTAAGCGCTACTTAGCTACAACTAAAACATCAGTGTGTTATCAACATTGTTCTCATACTAAATCCAAAACACAGCACTATACCAGGTACTAGGAAGAAAATTAACTCTATCCCAGCCAAAACCAGGACAAAATGATACTGATTCCTTCATGAAATGCCCCCACCTGACCAAGAATGACCAGGGTTGGTAAGGTCCCATGTCTCCTTCCACTCTCTGCTGAGCCTGCCAGTGTAGATCAGCAAGGGTCACGTAGGGTAGGAGGTCTGGTAATGCAGAAATCTGCAAGTTGGGAGCCACACTGACTTTCCTGGCAGTGGTTTGCTGGCATATGTACGGGAGCTTTTGTTAGCTGTCAGCTTGAATTGAACGTCAATCATTCCCTTGGAGCCTGATCCTCAGATCACTGCACTCTGAGGGAGGTTTTTGCCTTTGTCTTCATACAGCAGTTACTCAGGTCTTTGGAAGTTGAAAGCCTTATTTTTTGTTAACAAGCCTTCGCGATATTTAGGCCCCATGTGATTTTCATTTTCAAGTTCTACAGAAAAGTTTGAACACTTTGCAGCTTGCATGCTACCAGTTTCTTTATGGGACAGTTTGGATCACTTACCATGCTCTGGGTCATCTGTGTCACTTTTGTTGGCAGGAGCCAGATTTCCAGGAGTGGAAACCAGATGAGTTGCTAAGGGATGTCTTGCGCTCTGTGTCATTTCTGCCTTCACTGATGTGCAACAGATTTATCTGTGTAGTTCAAGGCCTCTCTGTACCAGATGAGCTTGAACTGAAATCTCAGACCATCCCACGTGTTCTTTTGGAGGAGACACTAAGATTATTCTTATTCTTTTTAAAAGAAACTTCTTCGTCAGATAATGCTGATTTTCTTTGCCTCAGCATCAAGGAACAACTGCTAACTACATCTGTTTCTCGCAGAAATTTCAAAGCAGTGTTGCGCAGCATGATTCAGGCATGCACACATGGTAGAACTAGATAGAATTAAAGACATTTGTGTTCATCCAGTTAAACTACTGGTCTGGTTGATTTTTAATGTACTGGCTGCACATTGTCTCTATCCCTGCCATGCAGCCCTCCTTCTCATTATCAAACTCAAGCTGCTGAGCCTTTTCTTCTCTTCTTTCAAGTCCTTCACTAAATTCTGGTTTTCCTTCTTCTGTAAGGAGCTGCCCTGAACCATGGTTCCCACCTTTGTGAGCAAGTAAAGCTGATGGAAAGCAGTAGTCACATAGAATGTAGCTACCCTGTAGACTGGACAGGAGGATGGAATCCAGCCTTCCCACCATCTCTCTGCTTCTTGGTGCTCTTGAGTCTCCACCGTACACTCTACTCCTGTACCCAACTTTAGTAAAGCTTGCTTATCTGGTCCCTTTCCATTACAGACAGCTGTTTTTCTCTGTGGTAGCCTCTTCCTGATGCTCTTGTGGAACATTTCCAGCTCCTCCTTCATCCCTTTCAGTGATTACCTAAAATCTGCACTGCTGTAGTAACAAAGTCCATTGGTGACCTCAGCCTTCATGTTATTTATAGCAAAGGCAGCCGCTTGCCATCAGAGCTAGAGATCCTGAATTATACAGCTCCCTGTGAGCTTATGGTGGTAGCGGTATTCCCACATCAAGTGAGATTCAGGCTATGTATTGGAAGATCTCCTTAACAGTTAGTCTATGCTCTTGTGTCACTATCCTATCTAGGCTGTCCTGAGAGACCCCTAGTAATGATGAGGGCATAGTCCTCCCAGGCAAACGCCTTCAAGAGCAGCACAGGGGTAGAAATCATCCCTTCAGTCAGAGAGGTGGCTTAGTTGATCTCTCCAGGTTACTTCTACACCTATTTCACACAGATTCTCTTTTCGCAGGCAGTTCCCTCCTCCCTTACTAAAGATCTTTCCCATGCTCAAGCCATAAAGTGGACCACCAGTGTCATTTTTTGTCTGCAGTTCAGTTATCCTCTTTCTTCTGCTGCTTTTCCATCAGGGAAGGTGAAATGCAGAAGAGGACCTGCAGTCACTTGTGTCTTGCAGGACTGGTGCACGGCCATCACATGTTTCTAGGTAACTTTTCAGGCAAGTGTTCATGTGATGTAAGTGTGTGTGTGTGCGCATGCACACAAATCAGTCAGATACTGTCTGATGGCTTTCAGGGTGCGAATGCTAAACATTTCTGAAGTCAGACCTCCTGCAAGATTCCTAAGCTGAGATGCCCAAATCAACATGTTGCAAATTTCTTCTCTGGCCTCAGACTCTTGACTTTACCTTTTCCACTTCCAGTCAGCGGACTTCAGTTGGGGAAATACTGAGGCTAGCATACTGAAACACTGATCAGAAATGTTACGTGAATCCAAGTGATTGACGGAATTTCAGCCATTGACTATGAAAGCATGAGTAAGCTCATGTTAATCTACAGATGTGGTATTAACACTGAATGATTTCCCAGTCCTCATTAGCAATACGCTTTGATAAGGGTAGAAGATGTTAGCTATAATTTCCTTTCAGTAAGCTGTTTAATCATCGGAGCTTACTGGCAGTGGGATTTGGGAGACTTACACAATCACAAAGTGAATTAAGAGTAATACAATACCTTCCCTCTAGCTTCTCTGGGATAGCACTCAGGGGAGGGAATGAGTTCAGAGCTGCTCTGTTCACCCATTTAAGCGGCACTGGTATGCTCCAGTGAGGACTAAGCAGGAAGCTGCTGCCTCCTTAGTCAAGATCTTCCTCATTTTCAGGAGCACACTTATACCAGCTCTCCTGCAGTGATCAGCACATGCTG
>NW_008824753.1:1142358-1155342 GCF_000699105.1 Pygoscelis adeliae | reverse complement strand
TTACTGAGGTCTGATCCAAAGTTTATGGCAGATATGGGGAAGATTCATGGACTTCTTCAGTGGCCTTTGGACTACTCCATGGAGGCAAAAATACAACGGCGATAGATAAATGGGTGAGAGGACTCTACATTACCACCACATTTCACTCTGAAGAGATGGCAAAAGAGATTCTGCAGCCCAACCCTGTGTGTCCCAGAGCAGTAAAATTAACATGAATCCTACTTAATAAGTAATTCAAAAGCAGTTTCTGGTTTGTGAATCATCTGCATCCCAGTCTTTCTGAGGATCTTGGGTAATGAGATGAGAACAGTGCAGCTTCTGTGGTCATCTCTACCTGCTCACGGGCTGCCAGCCTGCTCTGGCCCTGATTTCCAGCTGCTCTTTTAAAATGCTCTCTGCCACTGAGCAGTTCTCATCTAGAGATCTCAGACATGAAGTAATCCTCCTAGCTTTTCTAGAAAAAAGCCAACTACCATTAAACCTGTTTTACAGGTGGGTAGGCTGAGCTCCAGTCTGCCTGAGATCACAAAGCGTTATTTAGGGCCAAACTGCCTGAGCTGACACGTTCCCGCAGCAGGGATGACCGCCTAGGAGGAGTATTAACCTCCTTCGTTAGAGGAAAAGAGTGTCCAGGCAGAGGGGAGGGCTGGCCACACAGACTCTGTTTACATACATGCTTTGCACATGACTACGAAGCAAATAAACCTCGCTGGCCGTGTGGCTTGAATCCAGGTGTCCCTCGGATGAAGGCACAAGCATAGGGTAAACTGAAATGCCATGCTCAGCCCTTTGTGCTGAGCCATCTGGCAGGTGGGAATGTAAAACTCCGCCTGATTGCTTATGCCTGAGTCACCTCCTTTAGCATTTGTTATTGCCTAGCGTGTTAGCATGCTGCCTGCTGGATAATAAATGACTTCATTCGCTGCGGCAGTGAGGACACTATTAAAAATTAACCCTGGCAAATTGTCCTGCATATTTTTTTCAGTCAGAGCCAGACAAGAGGGAAGAGGAGAGGAGTGCTGTTGAAATCTGATTTGCAGAAAAGGCAAGTGGTGAGTTTTTATTAATGGGGATGGTTCAGGCTTCAGTTTAATCACTGCAGTTGTTGGCAATCGATGATCAAAATTCAGAGGGCTTAAGGCACTTGGTAAAGTTAAAAGCAGTGCAAGTAGGGAAGACTCAATAGGCATATTGCAGGGGAGGTCAAAGAATGGGATAAATGGGGATTACTATGCTGACATGTAATTTATGACCTGTTTGCAGAAATAAATGAATTTATCACGTGGATGTTATTACCATGTATAAGGAATGTGGTCCGTAGATGAAAAACTCTTCAGTTTTGGTTCATGTATTGCACCCTTTTCTCACAGTATCACACTTATAACCATACCCTATCTATAACAGCATGCAGAGTATATTTACAGAAATGAAGGGTTTGCATTAAAAATCTGAGGAAATAGATCAGCTGACAGACAGATCCCTCATTTTCTTGGCTTCTCTTGCCTCCAGCACCCACACAGTATCCATCAAATTGTCTCGAGTCAAACCCTCGGAGGCTGCATTTGAAGCTCGGGCAAGGAGCCAGGCAGGCTTAGAGAGCAGAGACCTTTCTGTCCGCACGCACTTCCCACCGTCTGTATGCTGCAGTCCAGAGAAGGGGAGCTCAGCTTTAGGCTCAACAAAAAATACTTCGTTACTCCCTTTGCGTCACTCCAGGAAAGGGATTTGATCTGAAGCCTGCTGACACTCACATTAATGATCCCGTTGTTGACGCAAAAATTGCACCTTGTTCTGAGACCTCATTCAACTGGCTTTGGTACAGCAGCGAGCAGCACGCCCCATCCCGAGCCCACGGTTCCTCAGGGTTGTCCCAGAGCCTTCAGTAGCTCCATCCGTAGATGGGTTGATACCTGTAGATAGTCTAGATGGTAACATAAGCTGTAATGCCAGGTGCAGTGACTATGCAAGCAGATCTGTCTGTCATGCTTTTTTTCCAGGAGCATATCATAGCTGTTGGTTTCACAAGCTGTACTGCGATATGACGGCACCTATCAAAGGGCCAAGCTGAGGTCTGCATGTTTCTACTGAGTCACCTGCCCATCTCCATGTGGCAGAGGTATTGTAAAATGTCAGGCTTAAGCAGATACTATGCTGCAGCAGGGAAGATGATACAAAGTTCCTGCATAAACAGTGTTACGAATTTGCTGGATGAAAGGTACTCGGATGTTGCTATGTCCAAGTTGGGAGAAGTTTCCTACTCTAAGATCTTTCCTTACCTGTGGCCTTTCAGGGACCATGGTTGAAATATTCCTCAGATTAATTCCTGCTTTTTATTTATTTTCTCTCCTTTGTCTCTTCATCCAGACAGAGCTTTGTCATTAGCCCTAGTCCCTAGCTATCTTGATCAGCTATCCGAGACCCCAGGCGCCAAATCCCTTCTTCTCCCTACTCCTGCCCATTGCATCAACGGGGAGTGCACCTCTAGAGCAAGCAGCCCTGGTTCCCATGTATCTGGGACTTCGCCATGCGCCATGCCACACAGCAGGAAGGCTTCCAGACTTATCAGCAGGGTAGGGTGGTCCCAGGGACCTCTGTTTCTCAGCAGCTAAGATGTTTGCCTAACATCTTGGTTAAAAAATGGGCATATCGGAAAGTTGTGCTTGCAAGTACTAGGATACTCCCTGAACATATTTCCTAGATAGCTGCTGTATAAATGATGAGGAAGCAATTCAAGCATGCAATCACAAACAAGAAGGTGTATGGTATGGGATCTGCCCTTGCTGGGATGTTGACTCTGTGACAAACAGGGTTTTTCACTCTATGTTTTAAGATCCTGTACTCATTGCATGCAGCAGGCAACAGTTTCACTGAACTCTTGCTGCAGCCAAGCATGCTGCTGGAACAAGGATTTTATTTTAATGATCACTGACCAGGAGTTATCACAACGGTTGTCAATCAACACAACAACATTTTATAAATATGGTCTTTGTGGAGATGGTAGTTTTGGAAAGCCCAATAGCTTAAAGTTAGTTTGGTACCTCTTTGTAGGCTAGATGGTGGATGTGATCTGAAATCACTTCCTTTAACTTCAATAGGTTTGGGATCACACTCATGGTTTGCTTATTTGTTTATTTATTTATTTATTTCCCCCAGTCTTTATATTTCACTCTCCAGGTTGCAAAGGGCTGAATGTGTTGTGAGGCAAGTATCTCAAAGGAGAAAGAAGTAAGTGTCCTATGCAAACAGCTGTAGGCATACATCCAGCTGCTCAATTCTCTAGAAAAGAAAGTTCTGAACTGCACCTGGAAAATCTGCCTTCCTCAAACCAGGAGCTAGCCAGTAAACACTGAATACATAGTTGAGTGCTGCACACTTGTGTTTTCACTGACTTTTAAGGAGAATGAGAAGGAAATGTATTTTTAACACTAGTTTAACTTGTACTCTGATCTGCTACTGCAGGGAGTAATCAACTGATAACTTAGAAATGAGCCAGCTGCCAGTGTTTGATACACAAGATCACTGCGAATGTCTGTTAATGCATGTCCTTGTGTTAGCATATCCACAGCATGGCATAGGCAGTGACCAGTGTAGGGCAGGACAGGGGAGGCTTGTGTGCACTTCAAGGAAGACAGGTTCTGGCAGTGGTGATGTGTTGGGAGTTGTTGGGGGGACACACATTTCACCACACTGCTTGGTAGTATTTTAGACATATCTGTCTACACTGGCCTCCACTACAAAATAGCAAGAGCCAAACACTGCACAGACTTGTGTTACTGTAATGCTAATGCAATGCATGAACTTCTGCTCGTCTCATTACGGCAATATTTTAAATGAATCAAGTCTCCGCATCCCATCATATTAGAAAAGGCCAGGTGCAAATCCAGCACTGGTTTTGCCCCCTTTATGTTTTCCAAAAGTTCAGATCCATATTGAAACAGAGATTGTCAAAGGTCCATGTCCATTGCTAACAATGGTGGGCAAGTCTGGAAATGCAAGGTCTTTGCTCAGACTGTAGGAAGTGAATGGAGATGAGTCACAGTACTACAGGAGCATCATGGCTTCTACAGATAACAGTAGTTTGTGGTCATGAGAGGATTCCCATTCTGTATTTCTGTCTTCTGATGAAGGCTCAGCCAAATACACACCACTCAGCTCAGGCACTAGGAGTTTCTATTAAACCATTATAAGTGTTTACCCCAGGATCTCTTCTAAGGTGTTTCAAGAAAAGAGGATACTGAGATGGAGTGCTTAGCCAGAAGTGCAAGCATGCAGTGATAAAGTGCAGTTTTTCATGGCCAAAGAGCTGGCCTACAAGCATGGCTGGAATCCCTTGCAGCAGACAACATGCCATGTTCACCACCACGTGCTGTCACCAGCCACTGGGGCTGCTGACAGATCCATCCTTGAAAACAAACTGTCAAGCAAGGTGTTTGAGGTGGGTGTGAGATTTGTGTGGACTGGGATGTGTTTTATCATTTTCAATACTCTGAAATACTACCTGAGCATCTGTCTTGGTCTTACCCAGCATGCTGAGTTAGGTAGCAGAGCTGAATTTTACTGAAACTTCTAGACAGTGCATAAAAGTACAGAAGCATACCAATAATCCATCTTCTCTCATCACTAATCTAACTTAGCTGCTGGAATAACAAAGTACATAGTCCTTTTCCTAAGTGCGGATTATGCAAAATTAGAGCCAGGGCTGTAAGGAGAGTATCTGGAAATCAGGTCTCTCCTGTCATTTTGAGAACAGGGAAACATCCTTCCCTCTCTATGAGGGTAGGATTCCTTCTAGTAGTCTAGAGGAAGTTACACATGACAATGACCCAAATACAGATGAATCCCAAGGCTTTCCAAAGAGGCTATCCATGGAAAAGGCAATGTGAGCCCCTTAAATTCTGGGGAAAATCTCAGTACAGGATGGTGGTGAGTTGCATCACTTTTCATTCCTGTGTAATATTTGCTGGACTCGAATACAGTGTGCATGCAGCAGAAGCAGATGTGTAAGGTCAAGGGTTCCTTTGACAGAGCAGATAGGACCATTTTTGCCTTTGCTCAGTTCATTCACTGATGCTGAGCCAGAAGCAAGCACCTAGTAGACCATGGAGCTGAAACACCCCTGGGAGCACCAGGAATGGGCAAGACACTTGAGGCAAAAGCAGCATTCTGGCTCTTCGCATGTTAGGACAGAGAGCCATGTCTTCCAGGCTATAGATGCTGGCCCTAGGGTTACATAGGTGTGCATGGGGATGCACAGGGTATGCAGCATTTGTTCCAGTCTGCAGAACTGCCTGACCCCTTGTCTACCTGCTGACCTCCTCCCTCCACTACTGCAGACTGTGCCCCAGCCACCTTATTTCTTCCCCTGTAGGACAGATTTGTGAAGGACTTTTGCCAGAGCTGTTGTCTATAGTGTGGCTCGCAGTGATGCTGTTGCAGTGATGGCTGAAAGCCTTAGTGTACATGAGTTGCATTCAGAGTAAGCTTAGAACTGTGCAAAGTGCATGCCAACTAGTGGTGTAATGGCATGCAAACTGGTGCTTTGCCCTGATTACTTTTTTTAAAAGCCCCAATTTCTCCACTGCCTCACACTGTATATTGTCACTTACACTGATGGGAAGTGAATATAAATCGACCCAAGTGGCCAAGAAGACCAATGGCATCCTGGCCTGTATCAGAAATAGTGTGACCAGCAGGACTAGGGAAGTGATCGTGCCCCTGTACTCGGCACTGGTGAGGCCGCACCTCGAATACTGTGTTCAGTTTTGGGCCCCTCACTACAAGAAGGACATTGAGGTGCTGGAGCATGTCCCGAGAAGGGCAACGAAGCTGGTGAGGGGTCTGGAGAACAAGTCTTATGAGGAGCGGCTGAGGGAACTGGGGTTGTTTAGCCCAGAGAGAAGGTGGCTCAGGGGAGACCTTATCACTCTCTACAACTACCTGAAAGGAGGCTGTAGCGAGGTGGGTGTCGGTCTCTTCTCCCAAGTAACAAGTGACAGGACAAGAGGAAATGGCCTCAAGTTGTGCCAGGGGAGGTTTAGATTGGATATTAGGAAAAATTTCTTCACCGAATTGGGATGTCAAGCATTTGAACAGGCTGCCCAGGGAAGTGGTTGAGTCACCATCCCTGGAGGCATTTAAAAGACGTGTAGATGTGGTGCTTAGGGACATGGTTTAGTGGTGGACTTGGCAGTACTAGGTTTACAGTTGGACTTGGTGATCTTAAAGGTCTTTTCCAACCTAAATGATTCTATGATTCTGTGACACCTTTCTGATTTGGTAACATTTTGTGGTGGCTTTGCATTGGCACAAAAAGCAAGTACACATTGCAAAGCCTGGTTCCCTTGCCTGAAGACAGCTAGATGAATTTCACAGCTAACACCTGCTTGGCAAAACAGACCTAAAAGCACATTGAGGCCACAGGTTTCTTTACACTGCAAGGAACAAGTGAGGCTCCTGAAAAACTATGGTGAAACAGTTATTGATCTTAACTCCTTTCCAACATCAATTCATTTTTCTCTTAGTTTAATGTTGAAAACAAAGTTGTAACTCAATCATTGACTGTGGAATTCATCCCAGAAGAAATGCAAGGACCACCAACAATGTGGACCAGGTGTGAATTATAAATAGCATCAGCAAGAGGCCTTCTGTGTCCCAGGGGCATTAATCCCACAGCCAATGCTATTCCTTTTATATTTTTCTTTTAAGCTTGCCATTTTTAAGCCCTTTCAGCAAGACCTTCTCTTGCTGAGGATTTCTAGCACACCAAGCAGTGTGATGGTCCTAAACTGAATGAAACCTCTATAGTGGTACTACGGTTGTAACAACATTGGGGTTTGAACCTACCAGCTCTTTAGTAAAAATGACCACCTGGCAGCTGTAGAACAGCTTTAGACTTGTCCCATACAGTGGGACAGGGTGCCACACCCTGGAAGAGCAGATGTGTGCAGATAGCATCCTTGAGCTTTCCAAAACCAGGAAATAGTTTGACCCAAAAGAAACTGAGGAAGGTAGATGGCCTGGAAGAGAGACACAAAACAATAATCAATCTATCTTTTATACACAGGCATTTCAAGTTACCATTGATTCATCTTGAGTCAGCAATGATATAAACACAAGGGAGGGCAAGCATGCTTTTCTGGTTCTCGATATTTTTTTTCAGATAAGAAAGCTTTTGTTTCCTTTTTCCTGTAAAAATGGGAAGGGAGAGAAATCTTACCTTTATTTATTTATTTATTTATTCATTTATTTACAACTCTTCATTAAAATTAAGGCAGAATTAGGAGATAAGCCCTTCCAGAATTAGGAAATCCTGGCTTGGTGGCTCAAATATTAATACAGTGCCTTGTCTCACCTTTGCTACCTCATGTCTTTCATCCCGATCAATCGTCTCAACTGCACTGTAATGCAACCAATTCTGGGTAGAATCACTTTTCATGAACCAAAACCTGCCTTTCTAAAGCAATACTACAAAGGAAGGAAAGAGCCCTCTGTTGTGGCATCTGCACTGGGTATTGCTTGAAAGTAAGTGGGATCCCAGCAGAGATCTTTCCTCCCAGCAGAGCTGAATCCGATCAGGGCTTAAGCTAATGAGATATCCCAACACATTTGAAGCCTGTCTTAAGTTTACATTTTCTCTAAGAGACCTTCACCATGAAAAGGTGCCATTTGCTGTTTTTATTGTCTTCTAGTAACCCGAAAACATACCCTGAAATTCTACCAAGCCAAGGAGGGCAGTTGTTTTCCTTGAACAAGCATGCAGCAGTGAGAGGAGACAGGCTCTGTCACTCAGGACCTTTGGAGCGTGAGGTCACCTTCAGATGCAACACACAGTTTCTATACGACTTTGGTGACACCAGTAGTTTGGTTTACTTTTTCGCAGAAGCAAGGACAAAGAACAACTATGACCACCCATCTTTCAGTGTGAGTTAAAATACTCTATAACTGTTAGTGAAAGTTTTTCTAGGTCTTGTTCAGCTTGAAAAGATACAGCTTTGTACAAAATGCCATATGTTGCCTGCCGAAGCTTTCCTTTCAGATTGCAGCTTATGAATTCACATAAGCCTATGAAAAGGAACAAAAACAAATGCCCGGATTCAGTGAGTCAGAGAAGACTTTTTTTAACTGGATCCTCTCATTGCCTTTTCTTTTCATGCCAGGTGCAGTGACAGCAGAATAAATTCAATTCACAGACTCCTGTCATCCTCCGGATCTTTGGATCAGTTCTTACTCCTTCCTGGCTTCATTCATCGCTTCTGAGGATGAAGTCCTAAACACCTGCTGTGGTTGAAATTGTTCTTACACCATCTTCTGAACGCAGTGACTTCAAGCACCTGAAATCATGAGGTTAATGCCATAGTCAAGACTTCAACCAAAGCTCTTTCTGCAGACCTGAGCTGATTTTTTTGAGAATGCCATGGTAGTTGCTAGTTCTTAACTGATAGAGGAATTACCAAAGGTAGTCTGTGTTCTGCTTATCATGCAATACAAGATGGGAGAGTTTTCCAGCAGAGCAGCAGTCTGGATGGGGATGGCAGTACCATAGTATGAATTCCTCACTTAATCTCAGATTAGTTTTGATTTTTGTCTTGTATGAAATGGGGATGAATATCCTTGCTCTGTATTATATACTTGGAATAATAAGCTTCTGGAGGCACATCTTTTAGCATGCATGGTATACATCGTGGTAGCGTTAGCTGTATTGACACCTTTTTGTGTAAAGATTAAGAATAGTTGAAAATCAAACCTGAATGGGGCAAGCCTGAAGATCATCTAGGTGTGGACTTACAGCTAAAGTAATTCCTGTTCCTCTGCTTTCAATAGAGATGTATAACACTGTGGCGGTGGTAAGATGGCTAATGAAAACTGCACAGAAATGGAAGTTATCCAGGGGGAAAGCAAAATTTCAGGAGTTTAGTACACTTGGGGACTGAGTGATTTCTGCCTTGCAGTACTGAAAGAACATCTTAAACAAAATTGTCACATTTGGGATGATGCTACAGAAATACAGGACTGCAAATGCACGCCAGTTCTGAAGAAGCTGAGAGGCAAGAGAGAGGAGATGTAGGCTAACACACACCCATCAGTCTGACCCCTAACAGTATGTAACATTTTAGAACAAATTTTGACTGCAAGCATAAGTAAAGACATGGGAGAATGTGGCAAGAGTTTACCAAAAGTGGATTATACCTACCTCTGGTAAGAGGACTAATCTTCTAGATGAAAACAACACTACTAGTTTGGGACTTTAGGACAGCCTTCAGTACTGTGTCCCAAAGGAAATTGGTAGTTCTGCTGGAAAAGGGATTTTCACAAGACAAAAAGGTGATTACAGGGCTGGCTAATGGGGAGAAGAGATCATGCTGCAAGGGGGACTATCAGGCTGAAAGATAGTTTGTAGTGGAGGTTCTTATGGACAATACTCAATTTCTGTTAGTGCCATTTGGAAAAGACAGAAGCATGCTAATGACATTTGCTAATGATTAAGGGGTATCATCAGAGGAAGACAGGAAGAAGGGGATGGGGTAATAGGAATAGAATAAAATGTAGTGGTACACAATGCAGGGTCATGTACTTACAAAACCTTTTACTACAGTGGGGACTTCCATTCCACTTGCCTTTGCAACTGGGAGTGACAAAGAAAGAGAGGAACCCCATCTTAATAGTCGATGATTATGAGCGACCAATTTGATATGACCTTAATAAGGTGACCCCAGAATATACCAGACATTTACAGTACAGAAAAGAGAGTATTTATTCTACTGAACAAGACATCTGGAGTAAATTATACTGTTCTGGTCACCCGTCTTCAAGAAAGAAAAGCTGAAAAAGAAAAACCAGGATGATAAAAAGAATTGCAAGCCTGTCTTTAATGACAGGAGATTTTGAGCTTGGCTTGTATGACTTAGCAAAATAAATGTCAAGAGGAGATGACAGTGGCCCCTATAAATATATCAGGAATGCAAACATCAGAGGGGAAGCGTGATTTTAAGCTGAAAAATAATTTGGCAAAAGAAAAAGTAGGTATAACTTGGCAATAAATAATTTTAGCCTATAAATTAGGAGGTCTGTAATCTTCAGAGAGAGGCTTTGGACCCATCTTTCAGAAGAAGGAGGAAGAGACTGACAAGTATCTAAATGACTCTGATGTGGCTACCTGCAATAGCAGAAAAGTGGTTCCTCTGACCAGAAAGCGCCTTCTGGTCCTATAGATTGTAGTACAATGGAATTCCTAAATGTTAATAATGCAAGTGGCAACAGCAATTAGCTATTACTCATTAATATTATGAGCTATTACTCATAATATTAATTAGTGACTGGGATGACTGAATGTTGCTTGTGACTGGATAAAACCAGGAGGACAGACGAATCTCTCCTTTGTAAGAAAGATAAGCCCCCAAAGGAAAAGCATGTCCATATAGGCTTGGTTTTCAGAGAAAGTTTCACCTGATTCCTGTTCATTTGGGTAGCACCAATATAATTAATCCAGACTAATCTGTTTTGTGGAGTTCCTGTGATGGTGAGATCAGAATCAGGTCCAACACCTCTGAATAGGTCCAGGTTATGCTAATTGTCAATATTAAGATTTAAAAATTGTAAACATTTCTTGGCAAAACTGAAACATAACTTTTCTCTCTTATAAAGCTTCACAAACGTACAACGTGATTCTTGGATAGAGAGCACATCAGCTCCACAGTTATTAATTTACAGGTTTCTCACTGACCTTAGCTCAGCTCCGGGAATGGTGCCAGCACAATTACAGTAACTCTGAACAGGGCAGACATAAAGCTCCTGTATTTACCCTGAAATTGTGCCAGATTTTTCTCTTGCTCAATGATGGAAAGATGCATTTCTTCTTTGATTTGTTTCAAATAGTTCAGGCTGGATTGGCCGTAACAAGATTATTTCCAGCAAAAGAAGAAAAAGAAATAAACTACCATGCAGATGTGTGCATACACAATACACTTACTCCATAGATAACCCTTGGGAAGTGTGTCCCAAGAAGAGGTGTGTGGGGAAACTGAGTCAAGGTGACTTGAGCTAGTTACCTGGAAGATAAATGGCTGAGTTGGGAATAAAATACAAGGGACAGATGCTTGATTCAGTGTTGTTTTCACTGAAACACGCTACCTTCCTGGAGCATGTCAAGGCCCATTGCCTTCCTTCCTGTGAAGATGGGCAGCTGGACTGCAATGACACCAGGTGGAGCTGAATGCGCTCATCACCTTGGAAAATCAGGCCCCTGGTGATTTTTTCTGACGTTAATTGACCATCAGACCCTGCAAGAGGGGAGTCAACACATTTCCTGACCTATGGTCTAAGATAGTATCTTCCAAACCCTAGAGTAAATTTAATGTTGTTGCAGAGGAAATGCTGATGCAATCCACCAGCAGCTGCTGCTCTCCAACATCCTCACAAAGGTACAGTATATATTGGAGATGTGAGGGGGTGAGTGCATGCAAGTAGGTATTCAAAACCCCAGTCTCTTCTAAATGGCAGGCAGGACTCTGCGTCTTCCCTCCAGACCTCCTACCTTTCTGCCCCCAAGAGAAACACTGCTAAGGCCTGCTCTCAAGAAAACACTGGGTACCATCCTGAAAGTAAACCCCTGAAAAAGCAGGCTTTTCATGTGGGTCCACTGAGGGTGTGATCACGTTTTCCTAGGTGCCTGACTTATGAATCCTTTATCTCAAGTGTGGAAATGTGGATTCCTCCTAAGTGTGAGTGAGAATGGTAAGAGCAATGTTCTGAATAAATATATTGTGATGAGTCTAAAAGATCAGGTAATGCGTGTGTTCGAACAGGCAAATTTAATTTATGGAGAGATGAGTCTGAATGATTGAATTAACCTAGTTTAATGAATTACTGCCTCTCAGTGGAGCTGTGAAAACTGACTGCATTGTGCTTTAGTCCCTTGCTTTTTTAAATAAATCATATTAAGGGAAAGCAAACACGTTTGGTTTAGAGAATGGACGGGCTATTAACGTGGTCAGTTAAGATGGCTCTGCAGATTCATGGTAACTCGTTAAACCACAGGAAGTTAACCCCATACACTAGCCCGTCTGTGCCCTGGGTGTGCACTTGGCACTGATGGCACTGTGATTTTCTGATGTCCCAGAAAATTCCCCCCCCCCCCAAATTAGTAAGTATTCTTTATTCGTATCAGGGTTGAATAGTGAAAAAGAAATACGATGATGCCATGGCAATCTCCAACCAGGAGATGGTGAATGGGGAAAGAATAGCACGTTGCTGCTCACGGAGCTGCAACGGAGTTGCACTCTTGCATCAGCAGAGATGTTTGATCACATCACCAACAAAATCTGAACAACATCCGTTGGATCCAGATTACGACAAACTTCATTCTGCCACATCTAATCTTTTGAGCACTCTGGTCTCAAAATTTAGTCTTTTAATCTGTTTGGTTTTTTTAAATGCAAAATGATTTGGTGAAACCAGCCTTGTTATGCATCACAAGTCGTATTTTTTGGTCCTCAACACAGCCACTCACCAGTTCAGCTAATGGAGTGATTGCCTCAGGGAAGCTGTTCCCTGCATACAGGCTAACCGCAGGGGTGCGGAGTCACCTTTGTGCATGATGGTATTATTAGCTACCCGCCGCAAAGAAGGTTTCAGTTGCTGTTGGGACCAGAGATCCCCTCAACCCTCCTCCTACTGTCACCCCGACTCCTTCAGCTGCGTGGTCACCTGCCACCAAAATCCCCTGGAGGGTCCTCCTACATTTCCCGTCCCGTTCCTGTCCTTAATGCCGTGCCCACCCCTGCTCTCCCCACTTTGCTCCCGCTGTTTACATTCCCACTCTTCCCCCTGCAAGCATCCTCCTCCGCTCCTTCCAGCCAGGACCCCTTCCTGCCTCGGAAGGATCCCCAAACTCTATCCCTCCTCCTCGCCCAGGCAGCGAGGAGGCTGTAGCTCTTCTCGGTGCCCACAGCACGCTGCGGTACGTCGCTGCCGCTACTCGGGCGGCTC
>NW_008824753.1:1137776-1142057 GCF_000699105.1 Pygoscelis adeliae | reverse complement strand
CAGGCCGGCGGGGAGGGGTCGTGCTTCTCGTCCGTGGGAGGGAGGGAGTAGTGGGGGTGGCAGCCTGGAGGTGGCTTTGTGTGTGTGGCGGGCGTGGGAACTGGCGCAAGGGGTGATTTCCCCTTTGTTACCCAGTATTTGCACACGTACGTTTAAGTGCCTTTAAAAAAGGCCTTTGTGGTGACGACGTTGACTGGTATGGTACACGTCTGATGCGTCCCAGGGCTTGAAGACCCCAGGAGTGTGCGTTGCTGTAGCAAGACCTACGCAGAGGTGGAAGCACCTGAAGGTCTCCGTTTATGTCAGTGTTGACAATGAATCTGGTAGGTTTAACGGCGTGTTTAAATTCCCTTGAATGGCTGAAGAGACTCAGCAATGCTGGGTTTATAGGCTTTAAGCTTTGTTCAGCTTCTTGCAGAAAGGGCTCAGGTATGGTCCCTGTCCTACTCATGGCCCCTTTGTGGTATGGAGAATGGTTTGGGGATGAACCCACCATCAGCAAGAGACTCGCAATACTTGCCCGTAGTTTTTAGCAGACAGTAATTAGTTAATTGCATATCTTAAGCTCGCCCCTTGGCCTGTCTGTGAGGCCTGTGCTATCCTGGCTCTGCACCCATCTTCCATAGTCATTGTTTCCTGACATAAATATTCCTGCTCACCTATTATTTTCCATTCTGACTGCTTTTACAGGGCAAAATTTTCTGATGAGTGATACAGTGAAAATGTATTACATGTTGACTTCAGCCTTTTACCCCATGCTAGCCTGATGGCGATGTTTTCTCTAACACAGATTCAACTTACTCCTACAGCCTAGGAAATGACTGTTCTTTGAGTAAATAATTGTTCAGTAAATAACTTCTTTTTCAAATATGTGGATTCTTTTGTACCAAATCCTTCATCTTCTCATGATCTCCTTGGGAAACTGTTTTCAATTACACTTTCATTAAGCTCTTCTAGGCTGTACTGCTTCATGTCCTGTTACACTTTTAAGACCTATTGAGTATGGACTTCTGCTGCTACAGTGGATAAAGTGCTCTTTTATTATTAATTGTGGAATGCTCAGAGTCTCTGGGTTTGTTTTGTTTTTCTCTTGAAGATTGTGTTCTTATTGTTGTTTAGCAGGATATGGAGCAATCAAACAAGAAATTGCACTATGAGCATCTGCGTCATTCAAGATAACTGGAGATGAACAGCTGTGACTAGTAAATGAAAATCTCTGTAGGAGAGGGATGGGAAACAAAAGACGCAGAACAAGTAGCATTGGAAGAAAAGGTAAAATAATTTCAATTGTACGAAAGACTGAAAATGTTTCAGAACTTTTTTTTTAAATTACTCTCCCGTTTCATTTTATTTCTCTGCTTTGTGTTATTTTGTCTGATTTGAATTTGCCTGAAAGAACTTGGATTAAAAATGCAGCATTCAGGCATGTCAGATCTCAGAGTTGCTGTCATTAACAGGTTTTGTTGGAGGGGGTGTTGTGGGTTTTTTCTGGCCTTTGTGTTCTCTCTCTTGGCTTTAACACTGAGAATTACTATGCTGCTGTAGGTCCAACCTCTCAAGAGATTGATATGTGGGTACATCCACATATGGGCAGTTCAATTCGTTAGTTTAATTGTATGCTACTGT
Source organism: Pygoscelis adeliae (assembly GCF_000699105.1). Lineage (NCBI taxonomy): Eukaryota > Metazoa > Chordata > Aves > Sphenisciformes > Spheniscidae > Pygoscelis > Pygoscelis adeliae. The sequence goes on along the minus strand of NW_008824753.1, from coordinate 1,140,431 downwards.
CAGCAGAAGAGAGAACAGGCTCTGTCCGTGGCCTGGGATGCCATCAGCCTGTTCTTACACAACTCGAGGGACCAGATCCCATATAAAAGCAGGATTCAGATTCACTGTGAGACCAGATGTGAGTTTAGCATTGGACTGGAATGATGTTATTATTTATGATGATGATGATGCATGTGCTTATCTAACTGAAGCTCCTTAGGGGACATAGTTAAAGAAACCACATTTATTCTCTAAGTTTGAAGTAGTATAAAATTTAGTGCTGTAGAATAGTAACATTGTGTAATATACCATAAATTTGGGATTGCTACATTTGTCACTAATGGGAATGGCTTAATATTTATTCGGGAGGAATTATGAAGAGGTTATTTTTTAAATCAGAAAAATTAATGAGCTTTTCACAAAAATTAATTTAGGTACATCTGCATAATTTTAATTTGCTAGTAAAATGGTTAGTGTTTTTATACCTTCTGTAGATCCATATGTTGGCTTGAAAAACAATTGGGAGCAAAACCTATTATATCAGTAGAGGCACAAGTACTTGCTATAATACAAATCAGAAGACCAGATTTGCCATGGCAGATGTAACAAAGGCTAATGTATCTGTATTAAAAGGAAAAGATTGTGGACCCTGGCCACTTCAAAGAAGCATTATCTGATTTTTTTTTTTTTTTTTTTTTTTAAGATTTCAGAAAGCACTTGTTCCTTTGATGGTGGTGTCTCACATCAGGAAGCAGTATTTGAAGTATAGCATAACACTGTCTGTTTATCTTACATCTTTTGCATCTTGAGTTTTAATTTAATTTTTTAGAGTTGAGTTCTAATACTACTTTCATTTCTTTTTTTGTTATTTTACTAGCATAAGTAGGCTTGGGTATGTTTTTGTTTTATTGTAATAGAGTATCCACCCAAGTTCAAAGTGATGAACCTAGGGGACAGAAACATATATAGAATGAAGGGCTTTAAGTAAATTATTGCTCCTTGGGAAAGAGCATTAAGCTACTGTTGTAGTTCTCTGAAAATATTATCTTGCAGCTAGTCAAAAAGACAAACAGTGTTAAAGCTTCTAAGAAGAGGAATTGAAAACAGCGTAAATTCATGTACTGTCTCGTGGCCATATCTTGAATCTTATGTGTAGTTCTGGTCATCCTGGAGGGTAAATGGCAGAACTGAAATTGTTTCCATGAAATACAACAAAGATGAGAAATGGAAAACAGACAAAATAAATGAGGCTTTTCAGCTAGAAGAGGACGTGAAAAAGGAGATGATGCAAAAGGAAGCTATAAGTTAATGAATGGTATGGACAGATGGATGAATCCTCCATAATTATATCTAACTGCTTTTGACTTCATTTAGAATTTTAGCCTCCACAAAACCTATGCCAGTGTCTTCCACAATTTAAACAAATATGATGGAAAAATGCACTTCTTCCTTTTCAAAAACTGCTTCCTGATAAAATTCCTGTGGTTTCTTTAGTCGCTGGATGACTGTCATGTCTTGAGACATGAAAAATAATTGCTTCCCTATATATCTCCCCGGCTGTCAAACACAATGCACCTTTTGGCTTGGGAAGTTACTGAGCAGCTGATTGCCAGAAATGAAAACAGTATGTCAGGGGAAGGATCGCTTTGGAATACCCCTGCTTCTGATGCTTTTTTTAAGCATCTGTTTCTGACTACAGTAGCTAGCTGGACATCTGCCTTGACCCAGCAGGACAGTTATAATGCAACCTCATTAGTAGCCTAAATTGATTTTGCAAAGTCCTTTTCACTGTTAGTTTTCTGTCCTTGCTAAAATTTTGGGAGTGTTTGTTTCTAAATAAGCTCCTGTGCCATCTTCCACTGTTTAGTATTTTCCTATCAGTTCAGCAAGAATTAATCTCTTTTTATACAATGTATCTGGGCCATGGAATCTCTTGCTTCAATCAGCTTAATTACCTAATAAAATGGACTGAAAATTGTTTGGGAACAACAGACCACTTTGTAACTCAGAAATGCCATATATGATGTATTTTCATAGAATCATAGAATAGTTTGGGTTGGAAGGGACCTCTAAAGGTCATCTAGTCCAACCCCCCTGCTGTGGGCAGGGACATCATCAACTACATCAGGTTGCTCAGAGCCCCGTCCAACCTGACCTGGAATGTTTCCAGGGATGGGGCATCCGTCATCTCTCTGGGCAAACTGTTCCAGTGTTTCACCACCCTCAGCGTAAAAAATTTCTTCCTTTTATCTAGTCTAAATCTACCCCTCTTTAGTTCAAAGCCATTCCCCCTTGTCCTGTCGCAACAGGCCCTGCTAAAAAGTTTGCTGCCATCTTTTTTATAAGCCGCCTTCAAGTACTGATAGGCTGCAATAAAGTCTCCCCGAAGCCTTCTCTTCTCTAGGCTGAACAACCCCAACTCTCTCAGCCTTTCTTCATAGGAGAGGTGTTCCATCCCCCTGATCATTTTCGTGGCCCTCTTCTAGACCCGCTCCAACAGGTCCGTGTCTTTCTTATGCTGAGGGCTCCAGAGCTGGACACAGTCCTCCAGGTGGGGTCTCATCGGAGCAGAGTAGAGGGGCAGAATCCCCTCCCTCGACCTGCTGGCCACGCTTCTTTTGATGCAGCCCAGGATACAATTGGCCTTCTGGGCTGCGAGCGCACATTGCTGGCTCA
>NW_008824753.1:1115137-1136736 GCF_000699105.1 Pygoscelis adeliae | reverse complement strand
GTGAAGACCGAGGCAAAAAAGTCATTGAGTACCTCTGCCTTCTCCGTGTCCCGGGTAACCAGGTCTCCCATTTCATTCCGAAGAGGGCCCACATTTTCCCTCGTCTTCCTTTTATCCCCAGCGTACCTATAGAATCTTTTCTTGTTGCCTTTGATGTCCCTGGCCAGATTTAATTCTATCTGGGCTTTAGCTTTCCTAACTTGATCCCTGGCTGCTCGGGCAATTTCTCTGTATTCCTCCCAGGCTACCTGTCCTTGCTTCCGCCCTCTGTAGGCTTCCTTTTTGTGTTTGAGTTTGTCCAGGAGCTCCTTGTTCATCCATGCAGGCCTCCTGGCGTTTTTGCCTGATTTCCTCTTTGTTGGGATGCATCACTCCTGAGCTTGAAGGAGGTGATCCTTGAATATTACCCAGCTTTCTTGGGCCCCTCTTCCCTCCAGGGCTTTGTCCCATGGCACTCTACCAAGCAGATCCCTGAAGAGGCCAAAGTCTGCTCTCCTGTAGTCCAGGGTAGTGAGCTTGCTGTGCACCCTCCTCGGTGCCCTAAGGATCTTGAACTCCACCATTTCATGGTCACTGCAGCCCAGGCTGCCCTTGAGCTTCACATTCCCCACCAGCCCCTCCTTGTTGGTGAGAACAAGGTCCAGCATAGCACCTCTCCTCGTTGGCTCCTCTACCACGTGGAGAAGGAAGTTACCATTGACGCCTTTCAGGAACCTCCCAGAAAATCCTGCACAGAAGTTTGGATTTCAAAGGGCTCATAAATGCAATGCAACAGTAGATGGAAAAAAAGTCTGGTTTTATTGTCCTTTTCTTAGCTGGAATCTGGAAATGCTTCTAAATGGTGGATACTAAAAATGCTTTGAAGACCAAGAACGTAGAGTTTTTTTTCTCTGCAGCTTTGGAGTGTCACTTAGTCCTGAGTCCATGGGTTAGAATAGCCTGTGAATGAGCAGCACGGTTGTAAGCTTGATCTGAGACTGCACTCACCTGTGCAGGGAGACACTGCATCTTTTTGTGTCTCAGAAAACTGAGCTGCACTGCAATATTATTATATTAATGAATGGAGAGAGCCTGCAAGACCTTTGGGCATATGGGAGAAATTGGGGAAGGCACAGGAGAGAGACCAGTATTCAAGTGACTTACCCAGCTTCTTCATAACGAGGTGGGAAAGTGTCAACTGATGTGAAAGGCTCTTGCCTTAAGCCCCAGATAAAGACAGCAAGTCTAGGTTAAAAGCAGTATTTGTGCAAGGTGAGAAGGTTTTACATGTGACAGGAAAGGATAATCAGGGCAACACTAAAGCAAAACTAAGTTTGCAGTGAGAGAGGGAACTTTTTTTATATTGTTCCATCTTTGCAACAATTGACACTGCCTTGTATAGAATGTTTTTTAAAGTGGGTGAAATTTTGAATATACGTGGGACATACTAACTTATTCTTTGGGTCTCATCACTTACAGAAGATTAATCTTAAACTTTCTGTGCAGTGTGAGCACCAGTGGAATAAGGTATAATCTATGCATATAAGTTGACAAATTAGTTTATTCACTTACAAAAGCTTTATTCAGTAAGAAAGTACCTTTACACTGATAACAGAATATGTCCAAAGGCCTCATCCACAGGCACTAACTCAGGGATATTATTGCTTGGGTGATGAATTAGCCCTGAGCCACTCAAATCTTGATTATTTTTTTTATTCCCCCCTAAAATATGATTTCATTATGCTGCTTCTTTCTTTTTAAATATATGTATTGCAGGCTATGTGCTGAGACAGTATTGTTTCTTTTTCCAGATGTTAAATATACATCATAAGTGGAGAGCTCCCTGAAGGTAACTTTTCTTTTAACGCACCCAGATTTGCATACAGAGTGTTTGTAGGGTGGGCAGTGCTGGTCTTGGGCACTCGGGCTGTCTGGCTGCCTTTCTTCAGCCCAGCTCCAGCAGCTCAGAAACAGTATGCTAGGATTCATATTTTTAAGTCTTCTCAGTCAAATTGGAAGCTAAAGAAGAAAAACTTGGGCAACTTTTACTTCAGTGTGAGCCTTGACCTATAGGAATTTATGTAACATGGTTGATGAATAGCAGAGATGTTCAACCAGGTTGTAGACCACCACCTCTTGCAGAGGTGTTGTGGGGAAAGAATACATGTTTGGGGGAGGCTGGTGGGAATGCTTTTGTTAATACTTTAAATGATACCAGCAAGTGCTTTTATCTTGGGTTAGCCAGGTGATGAACTTTGTACTTGGGTCATCCCCTTACTCAATCTGTATGAAGTTGTTCACATGAATGAGTCTTCAGGACTGGGACCTGAAACTATGGCTCTGAGTTACATTTCTTCTTTGAGCTTGGAGAGTATGGATAAGTGCCCAGGACACGAAGAGGGGTTTGTGCGCCCTAAAACTTGTCTTGTTTTCCTAACTATATCGGTTGATCTTAAAAAGATACTGACTCTGCAAAACTTTGCTTTGTTTATGTCCTTCCTCAGTATGTCCAGTAACATGCCTAGCATCTGCAATTTAAGTAATCGCTGAATTAGGCCTTTTGAATGCAAGAAGGGTAAATGAGTGGCCTGGCTGATGTTTTAGAAAAAATAATTTGAAGGTTAACAGAATATCCAATAGATATTAAGATAACCTGTGGAGTATTAAACATGAGATCAAATCTTAATTCAGCCTGGCAGGATGCACTTACCGATACATTCTGTCTTCTGAAATAAGAATAGGATATTGGAGGTAAGGCCCAAAAAGAAGGATATTAAGCGTTTCCTGACAAAAGACTTCATTAAGCTGGTGCTGTGGTTTAAATTAATATCTGTACCTTGGGAATAGTTGAAAAGAATAACATTATAGTTGAATACTTTTTATTTTAACAAAGCTGAAATTATAATGTTGGAATTGCCTAAACGAATTATTTTCCCCCATTTTCTGCTCCAGTGACATCTACATTTAAGGCAGGATCTGTGTGCGTGACAAGCACAGATAATGTTGGTTCCTGTGTACCTTGGCATTAGCTATCCGTGATAGGACCCCTACATAAGGACAGGAGGATTTTAAATAGAGCAGCCGTGTTTCTCCCTTATTTAACATCTGGACACTGTTGGATAAAAACTTGTGGCCATGAAGAGCCAAATGCAGCTTCCTGATCCCTGCCTACCTTGCTAAAGTTAAAATGGTGAGGGACTTACTCTTGTCTCCTCCACTAACTGAAATGATCATAAGATCATTGGCAACCTTCTGGCAGTGAAGGCATAGGCACCTTGGAGCTCTGTTTTTCCATAACCCCTATTGTTCACCACCTACCCCCACATCCTACCCCCTACTTTGCTTTTCTTAGGCTGATTGTGGGGAGGAGTGGGGACAGACAGCAGAAGAGCCTCTTGAGATATTTTCTTGCAGCAGGAAGTTCACCTGTATAAGAAAAAAAAATCTCAATCTGTAGCATCTTGCAGTTTCAGCTGAGGATTTAGATAATCCATGCTCATTCATAGCCATTGTCTGCAGACTTGCACTGCAGAGAGCATCAATGAATGTTTGTAGCCAGACAGAAATTGCCACCGATCTACCACAGGACTCTAAAAACCAAAACCAATTGCTTGGACTTTGGTTTATTGTTTCTTTGACATGTAATAGCACATATAATAGAGAGCGATCTGCTTTTTATCCTGCTATCAGGACAACATTTGACAAGCTAGCTCCAGAATTATTTAATTTAGAGGCATTTCCAGCATACATGATAAAAAATTTCTCATCACCTTACAACCTCCTCAGCAGGATCTGCTTTTTTAATACATGCAATTTGTAGATATATGGAGAAATGTGTGGCATTTAAATGCATTGTCTTTTTATTTATTACTGCTATGTTTTTTAAGAATATGAAACACCTTTTATCTCATGGGTGTTGGCTCAAACCTAGTCTGGATTTGTAGCATGCATTTTCTTCTCTGGGATCACTGCTGCTTTGGATGATGGCACAGTTTGAACTCAGCTCAGTGCATGGGGGTAATACAAAGTCCATGAAGCTCCCAAGAACTTTCCCTGAGGACTGCATGGGACATAGGTCCCGAGGCTTACCTACCATGGTCATGGCAACTGTAGAGCAGGATTTACATGTAATACCAAAGGACCGTCAGGCACTCTTACAGCTTTTAAAACCGTAAATAAGGAAGGTAAACAGTGAGGCAAATCAGTACACTTGCTTTATGCGTAAATTTGGATGCTTGAACCAAGGCGTCAAACTGGCTGAACGGTTAAACAAAACCATCATTGTAAGCATTCGAGTCATTCAATGTCGTTGAAGTCAGTGAATTTTTAATTATGTTAAATGGGATATTGATATCTTGATATTTCAGCATTCTCATAAAAGCTTTTTTTCTTTAGTGGGGCACACAAGTGGAATATTTATGAATGCTCTTTATAGTGTTTACATGATCCCTTGATATTAAAGTAGCATTACTGAAGTAGTTGTTACCTCCTTCTGCTTAACAAAAACAGAAGATTAAAACAGATCGTTTAGTCATATATGGAAAAGAAAGATTCCCATGTCAGATGTTTTATTTTTCAACTTTTTAGAAGTTGCACCTGCTAAAATAGAGTGGTGTGTTGCAGGATGCTTTATATTGCATAAATATAGCAGGAACTGTTTTTGCCATTAGGGGTGGATTATTGTAAGAGTAGTTTCCTGATGACTTCATAGCAAATTCCAGCTGCCCAAACAGTTATTTTCCAGAAGAGGTTATCTGTAGTGCACTTGCACAAAATTACACTTAAAAGGGCACTCATAGTTCCCTTGGGACTTACAAACCAAACCTTTTGTCAAATCCTTAGTAAACACAGAATTCTTTGTTTTCATTCTGTGGCAGTGGTAACAGTATGGGCACTACTGTAATTTGTGATTCTGGATTAAACAAATAATAATTACATTATGCAGGGCAAGAGAAATGGAAGTCTGCAGTGCAAGCTTCCTGTCATGAAGGGATAGATAGCACAATGGTTCTCAAATGTTTTTTTCTAGAGAATTTTTAGGCTGGTGATATAAAGATAAGGGCATACAGTTGCAGTACACTGCCTGAAATGGTACTCCTCGCTGTCCAGTGGAGCTTTTTGAAGGCATGAGTAGCCACAGAGCAGGAGAGGATGCTGGTTGAGAAGTTGGCCTAAGGGAGTAGAGATTCATTTTTGTATGGGATGTTAATATATATAGAAGTATATGTCTTTCCTAGAGTAAATCTGGATTGATTACTGTTGTTTGGGGTTTTTTGGTTTTTAAACGGTAGCCTAATTGCTTGGACAAGCTCTTTAGATAATGTCTTGAAGGCTGCATTAAAAATTATCATGCCTAGTCACCCAATTCAAAGGGTCTTTCCCAGACTTAAGAAGCCATAATTAACATGGAGTCAAACATTTCTGCCAATTGCTTTTTTAAAAATACATATTAATATATATTTAATGAAGAATACATGATCCTATCATTGACTCTTCAATAAATCTTGTAGCAGGAAAATCAAATCTTGGAGTTTTTCCAGTTTGTTGGACCCTAAGAACATCAAATAACTATTCTCTGCCAATTTCTTTCTAGCAAATTACAGTATTCTGCAGGGATTTCAAATAACATGTTGTTCCAAGGATCATTTAATTTTAACAATGATCTTTATTAGCTGTATTACTCTATATATGTTGAAAATGTCATGCAGTTTTTAATGAACTTTCACAACATGTCTGTGAATTGAATAGCTTACCATCATCACGCTCACTTTGGGAAGGAGAGTGGCAGCAGTGGGGGAAGTTGGCAGATTAACTGTTTGTAGAATTCAAGATCTTCCATCTCACTGCTCTGGTCATTGATTTCTCCTACACTCACTGATTATCTGCTTCTAGTTATCCACATGTGTAAGAGCCTGCCAAGTCAAGATCTATGATGCAAATCTTGTAAAAACTAATTCATTGATTTCTTTCATTCTTTTATTGTTCTCAATGTTCACATGTAGGACAAACCCCCCCTTTTTTTCAGCCATTTTCTCTTTCCATGACACTCTCATCTACTTACTGGTGTTGCTTTGCTCTCCCATTGAATTCATTGAAGGTTTGTGTTAGGTGCAGTTAGCTTCCATCCTTGTTGGTCCCACAAAGTCTTGCAGGAATGATCTTCATTACCGTTCAGCATATAGATCCAACATATATCCAATGTGACCATCTTCTCTGTGGAGTAATCTTCAGGTTCATGACTTCTCAGACCTCTTTAATGACAATGAAGCCTTTCCAGTCCCTGTAAACTGTCCCACCAAGGCTAACACTAGTTTGGGTCAGTGGTTGCTTGTCCTGAGCATTTGACAAAGCCATAGATTTCTCATTAGCTTTTTAGCATTTTAAATGAGTGGGTGAGGTGTCTTTACTGGAATGATTTTATCTGTCTCAGAAAGTCAGGTGGACCTGATGAAAATGAATGATCTGACTCCTGTATCTGTAGGGGGACAAGTGTTGTGCCAGGCCTGCTTCTCATTCCTACACAGTGCTGGAGATTTCAGAGGTTTATGGATTTTTATGTAAGATTGGTACCTCACCACTAGGATTCCTGGACTCTTAGCTTTTCTATATTCCTCATTTTGAGGATGTTATTTTGATCCATGTTCAGGAGAAGATTCCTTCTTCTCTGGAGAAAGTTTTGAAGTAATGGAAGCACATAAAAAAAATAGTTTTGTTTGCTGACAATAAGTCAATTTGATCCCAGACAATCTGTAATGAAAATACTTTTCTTCTCGCTAATCCAATGTTACAGTAATTACAAGGAACAGATCAATAGCGGGAAGTATAGAATCAGAAGTGTTACTTCAGATATTAAGCCACAAATTGATCTCCCTGTCAAACCTTAAGTAAGTGCTGTATCAACACATATTTCAAAGATTGGAGGACGTTCTGAAATGTAGTAGTGATGAACTGAAGAAAGGAGAACAATAATTTGTTTTATGCAAGAGTATTAACTCTTTTTCAGCCTGAATCTACACAATCCTGCTATTATCTCATTATGTTTTGCACTCACACGTTACATGAGTGATTTCTGACTATTGCTCCACTTGGCTCCAATAACATACGGGATTATCTCTGGATAATAACGATCCTCGCTTGAATTAGAAGGAACCACCAGTTCCTTCCTTCGTGTGCACCACCTTGCACACGATCCAACACAAGTCTTGTGCAACTGTCAAAGTATTCCAGCATTTATATGATGGATATTCTAATCCAAGTCAGTTATTGACCAAAATAATTCTTTCTTAGGAAAATAAAGACAACACCAGAAGACCTTCATAACACATAAGATTCTTGAATTTCCTTAGACAACTGATGACTGTTGCAACTCAGTGTACTAACTAAATCATACTGACCTGCTCTAAAGAAAGGAGAGGAAAAAAATCTGAAAAATTCTAGAATTCTTTGGAAAAAGAAACAAGTAATAGAAATTTATGGGTTGTAGTTTTTCTTCCAAAAACTAAGACGCATAGTATTGTTGAGATCACTTTTCCCTCTTAATGGGCAGAAGTATGAAAGTTGTTCTTATACTATTATGGGCACGCTGAGGCTTTAGAAGCTGCAAATGTCACTGCTTAATTCACTTTATGGTTTTTCTTTTATAAGCCTTTAAGAAAGATTGAAAGAAGTAATGTGTCTCTGAAGAATTGGTTCCTGAATATGTTTTTTTAAGCATTAAACATTGTTGTGGCTCAGATGTAGCACATTTGAGAAGTCAGCTTCTTCTCTAGGAATGCTTGCCAGGTACATGCAGTGATCTGGGAAAAATAATTTTTCCTTTCTGTGGGTTGCCTCTCCCCTGATAAGCATATGGAAGGAGCACTTAGGAGTGAGGTTTTGGTTCCTCTCTTCCTAATGCTAGGAGATCCTGTGGGGAGAGGTTTGATGGATTGTTAATTTTTTGTTGTTGTTCTTCTTCAGGTAAGGGCTGCTATTTTTTCTGACAGTACTAAGTCCTTTGAATTGTTTTTGCTAGTGCAGAGATGAAGACTTTTGACTGGAAGTGAGTAGTCGGAGCAAGAAGTCTCTTTGGTGTAAACCTCTTTCACCTACTAACCGGTCAGTCCTCTTGAGTAGAGATGACTAGCTGAGCAGTCAGAACTTCTTCTATTTTTCCTAACGGAAGTCACTTCTGTGTTTAACTGTTTATTAGTATGAGGGGGAATAAAGGTGGTAATTCTCAGGTCTTGGCCACCACTGAAGCCTTGTCAGCCAGTTATGATTAGCTTGATTATTTAATTACTTTTCCAGCACTAAGAATAAGTATTACTTCACAGTGGAGAACAGGGAAAAACTGCAGGTGTCCCTTCAGCAGAGTGAGAAGGCTTTTCTCTAGTCTAGCCTTCTGTTGTTACAGCAATGTTTCCAGCTGTGATACTTCCTTGCTGCCAAGTCATAGTAAATAGCTGTATAAATCATAGTAATGCTTGTACCATTCGGGTACAGCCGATTGCTTTTTGACTCTAACGGGTGTACATATGCTTATTCTCATATTTCAAAGTTAATTGTTAATATTTCTGGAAAAGGAATAGCTTTGTGAATTGAAGAATGGACATTTTTGGAGTGCTTCATCTTCAAACTTTGGATTTCATTCCTCACTTGAAGCATACACAGTTTTGTTTAAATTGTATTTTAATTTTATTTTCTCCAAGACTCTCTTCAGAACTAGAAGTCAGTAGCCATGGCCTGCCTGACCCAGGGGGCAGTCAGTAACAGTGCAGGTACGTTTAATTTAGGACAGCAAATACAGACTGCTGCTGTCCATGCTACCTACAGGCAGAGCTCAGAACACTGGAGAGAAGTGGTGATGTGTCTTGGTGCTGGCACTTGCAGCCTGGACCCCAGCAGAGTTTTGCTGAGTGTTGTTCGCATTTCTCAAGAGGGGATGGGTAGGTAGGAGGCCCGTGTGGATAGGAAGTTCATTGCCACGGGAGAAGGGTGAATGGAGTAGTGAAGACTGGAAAGGACTAGTGTCCTGACTTGTTTGTACTTGACTGCCTTCTTTGTACAGAGCCATAGGTATGCCTGGCTTTTTGTATAACTGCAAACGATAGTTCGCTGAAGAAACTTACACTCAAAGCTGAATGAGATGTGGGACTAGGATAGCTCTTGAAGGTGAAGAAAAGGAAGAATATATGTTACGTGATGCATTGCTTTGGGTTCTTTCTGATTAGAGAAACCTGTATCTCCATAGGCACTTGCTGTCTTGCAGTGGAAGTCAAAATAGATTTTGCTACAGGGAAAATAGTAAATACGGGGAAAAAATCAGACTGCTTGTTATCCTTTTGTTCAAAGCATATTGAGATGGACCTGAAGTGGAATCCTGGCAGAGTTTCTCATCCGGCCTCAGCTGCAGTCCGGGTGACTGATTTGAGTTGGCGAGGCAACCTAAATCCCAGTCCGCTGATTAAAGATGACGGAGAGCTACTTATGGATGAATACCTTTCCCCCAGGAAACTGGTGAGTAGACATCCAACTTTTTAATGAAGTAGAAGAGGCAAACTGGCATATACAGAGCTGTATTAACTTAACCTTCTAGCTGCTTTTGTGATGATTGCAGATTGTTGCATATCTGACAGTTAGACTTCTGCATAAAGTAGATTCTCTTATGGAAATTTATCAAATGTTTGTCCTCCTTTCACCTTGTTTCATATCAAAAATATTCCCAGCATGAATGCTGCTGTCTTTATTGTCAGCTTTCTTGAAGCAGCGTGAAGAAAAGTACGAGTAGCATAATTATAATTTAAACAGATCTCATTAATGCCATCTGAAGTACCTTGAATCTTAGCATTAGAAAAAGCTTTTTAGATTAACCTTGTTCTAGAGATTGGAAATGTAACTTTAAAAGCACAACTTTTTTCTGAATTAGTGAAATCCTCTGTCGTGCTAAGAAGCCAATTAAAATATTCTGCAAGTGCTATAAGTACTTTCTATATATATCAAAGTGTGTGAAATTTCAAAGCACATTTGAAAGCCATGTTCCTTTTTGACCAGGGAAAATGATTTTGGCATGCAGCCTATTGAAAGAGAGTAACATGCTTACTCTCAGAAATTTCTCGTGAAGGAATACTTGGTTGCATATTGTGTTGTATTTGCTCAGGCCTAATTAAGGGTGAAATCTTCTGGGACGTGTAGGAGCTGAGGAAATAACCTCACTTACCCCTGCTAAAGGAACGGAGAGCTGAGAGCAGAAGTAAAGGGGAGAAGCTGCAGCTTTCTGTGTTGCAGAGCTGGATAGAAATTAGTGAAAGACAGATGGGGCCAAGGCTGTGGTTCGGATGCTCCCAGCAGGCAGGGTGGTGATCGCGTTGTCCGTAATCCTCTGTGCATCCACTGTACTGGTAGAGAGGCACTAGCTTCTGCAGGGGGCATATTCCATCTGCAGGTTTACGCCACTCCCTAAGTATATACCAATAACAATTTCAACCGTGCACTGTAGATTAGACAGCAAGTTGTTCTCAGGACTACTCTTCCCTTAATAGCTAAGTCTTTTAGTGTTTATAAAATCTCTGGAGATGCAAAAAATCACTTTCTGCGGAGTGTATATTTTAAGCTTTCTGGAGAAAAATTGATATATGAACTTATGATCTATGCCATTCACTTCCCTTTGGCTCATGTGAACCTCTGACAACTTCTTGGACTTTTTTTAAAATCTGCCATAGAGTTTGACCAGTCTAATGTGTTTGTGGCCTACAATACCCTGTATAAATCCAATGGGAAGTTCTCAGATTAGTCTGTTTTCTTAGGGCATGAACCAAAGCCCATTAGACTAACCAAAACAACTGCCCTCTGACTTCAATAAACTCTGAATTAAACCCTTAGGAAGTTCTTTTGTTGGCATGAAATTCTTCTCTTTCTGAAGCTCTGCTGCTTTTAGTTCACAGTAAATTGTAAGCAGAAAAGTGTATTGTAAGGCAATGTTACCCACATCCCATTATGTTGCAGTTCATTATTTTGTAATATTTTTTTAAATACAGATCAGAAGTTAAATTCTCCCACAATTCTAGGCTATTTTTAAAAATGGGAAAAAAACCTTTATTATTCATATGTACCCACTTGAACTTAATCGAGTCTTGCCTCTTTAAGATTGTGTGTTTTAGCGTTTGTAAGGAATTCCATTTCAAAGACTCTTTTAAATGGATGCATACTGTCCTACTAATTTTTCTGGACACAGTTATTTCCTGGCCCTGGAACCCAACATTTGTGTTGGCATAGCTGGGATACTTCCTGCTCAGAGGAAAAATTATATGACATTGTCAAGGAAACATTAACAATGTTTATAGCTTGTTTTAATAACATATCCAATCTATCTATTCTTTGACCTTTATGTTGATCAAATGGAAACTGCTGCTTCCATAAATTTACTTCCTCTGGATTTGCAAATGTAAAAATAGAGACACTGTTCAAACATTTAATCTGAATCAAGTTTTTACATGCATATTTTTTTAAGGAACCACATGCCATTGATAACCAAATGGTTTGAAAGGTTGTTTTGCTTAAATCAATACACTTGAATATCTTCTTGATTGTCTTTTAGTTGTGAATATTTTAGGAGTTACTATTGTATTCGCTGAAGTGCTCTGGGAAGGAAACAGATTTTTAAAATACATGCTCATTGAAGTAAAATTATTTTACATTCAAATAAGGACATAGGCCCCAGTTCTGCAGTGTTGCGTAGGCAGATTTCTGGACACCTGATGGAGGTTCCTGAGGAAGGTTTTTGTTCTGAGATACATACTCAGCTTTACTCCTTGCACTTGCAATGTTCTGTCTTGCACCAGTTCGGTTTGAGCTCGGGGAGGCTGGAGGGTCTAGCTGTGCAGAATCTGTGAAGATTGGGCGCCTTGGATTGCAGCCTGAGGCCTTGTCTCTACCTGCACATTTTACTAATTTTGTGTCATGGTTTAACCTTAGTCAGCAACTGAGCACCACACAGCCACTCACTCACTCTCCCTGCCCCAGTGGGATGGGGGAGAGAATTGGAAGAGTAAAAGTGAGAAAACTCGTGGGTTCAGATAAAAACAGTTTAATAATTGAAATAAAATAAAATCCTAATAATAATAGTAATAATAATAATAAGAATACACAAAGCAAGTGATGCACAATGCAATTGCTCACCACCTGTCGACCAATGTCCAGCCAGTCCCTGAGCAGCAGCCCCCCGGCCAGCCTTCCCCCAGTTTATATACTGAGCATGACATCATATGGTGTGGAATATCCCTTTGGCCAGTTTGGGTCAGCTGTCCTGGCTGTGCCCCCTCCCAGCTTCTTGTGCACCTCCAGCCTTCTCAGTCGGTAGAGCATGGGAAGCTGAAAAGTCCTTGACTAGTGTAAGCACTGCTTAGCAACAACTAAAACATTGGTGTGTTATCAACATTATTCTCATATGAAGTCCAAACACAGCACTCTACCAGCTAGTAGGAAGAAAATTAACTCTATACCAGCTGAAACCAGGACATTTAGTCCTTTTTCCAGGGGGATAGCAGTCTATTTAGTAGTGTAAACATTAGGAGTCTACATTAGCAGTCCTCATTATTAAGGACTGTCTAAAAGGTGTGATACTTGTATTCCTTCACTTTTTTCCCAGTTGCCAGGTTGTTTTCCTCCAAAGAGAAGAAAGTTTGACTAAACTGATTCTTCTTTTTTTTTTTTTTTTTTTTTTTTTTTTTCCTTTTTGCCTTCTGGGACCCTGTAGCACATAAGACAACTTCTACAAAACCATTGGTCCCTTGCCCGTTCTCTTCCTCTCCATAGCAGATCCTCATCTCACCTCACTTAAATCTTATGCTCGTTCACTACAGGGTTTGTGGTCTTCTGTGGCCTTGTTTCAGCATAATGTTCACTTTGAAATCCTGTGTGATTCCATATCCCCATTATGTTAATCACATCTTCTGTAGTTTCTGCTTGCTGCCACTTCTCTTGCTGCGATGTCGTGTAATGCCCTTTTATATTTGCTAGTCTACAGGTCAAAAGCTTTTGATGCAAGGGTTGGTATCATTAGATGTTCTTTTTATTCTTTCTGCTATCTGTATCAATGTCAGTTTTCTGTTGTACTATTTAATCTTCATCTATATGAATAGGCGTTTTTGCTTTTCCATTTGTACCTGTCCTATTAATATTTCCAGCTCCCTGCTCTGCCTGTGCTTGTGTTGTGTTTACGTGTTGTTGTTGGATGTTGTAGAATACCAGGGTGAGCAAATTCTCCATTCTCCCTTTGTTCTGAAAACTGGCTATTAATGAGCAATACATTGCAATTCATTTTTAACTTTATTAGGGCTGTGGCACAGATTTCTCATTAAGTGTGTAGGAACTGAAATGAAGGGCTTCACCTGTGTTGAATCAGATTTTTGTGTTGTTCTATTAACCGCCACCCTCTCCCTGCCGTTTGCAAAGGGTCTTTTCCTGACTTCCACAAAAGCATTCCACTTCTGAGAATAAACTCATTTTACAAGGTCAAATGTCTTCCAGATATTGTCACGTTATCAAAACTAATCATGTTTGTGCATGATCTTTAGAGAAGGAAGTATTCTTCTTATTTAGCTATTTACTGATCCTGCTCCAATTAATCATGTTTTCTAAACTTAGGAACATGTGTTCGGAAGTGGTGTTTAGTTTTGTTGCTCAGGAGGTTAGGGTGTATTTCATATGGTATGCACTCATCCTCATGGGGAGAAGAAAATCCTGGAGGGTCCTGGAACAACAGACTGGATTCTTGCTGAAATGACTCCATCATTTCCTTTTTTCCTTGGTAGAAAGTTTTCTTCTCAGTTGTAAGCTAAATGAATTTGAGAAAAAAACTGGAGATCAAGGAAGCAAGTGCAAAATCTTGGTAAATTAAGTGGAGTCAAGGAGATGGAAGTAACTGACTGAATTTGGATCTGCTGAATCCTTCATTAGAATTGTATAATCATTTAAAAATAATAATTAAATAGAAGGTTTGAAGTGACCTCTGGAGGTCTTCCAGTTCAATCTGCTGCTCAAAGCACAGCTAGTTTCAAAGTTAAATCAGATTGCTCAAGGTAACAGATAGTAGTAAATATAATACTGTGAACAGGAAAAAAATTACAAAGCGTCATTTAGTTTCAGAGCTTTTCTTTTATATGTTCTTATCCTAACACTAATGCCTTTACTACAGTGAAGGCTTGTAGTTGTTATATTAGTGTTCATCTTGCTACCTAGGCATCTGATGATTTTTACATTCAAATTGTAACATTAGGAAGCTTTGTATTTATATGCATACACACACATATGTTTGCCTTTATATGAAAAAACCAGATTTTCATTTGCATACAGTCACAGCTGCTTAGCTAACATAAAATGGCAGATTACAGTCTTGAGTTTGCATATTCAGTGACACAACATTGAGAAATGATTGTAGCTACTTATTATGCACCTAATTGCTAGATAGGAAAAAGAATTAATATTGAGGTATGACTTTTTTATATCTATGTGAGGGAAAGTAAATTCTTAAAACAAATTTAAAGCAAAAATTGATGTAAGAATATCTACTATCTTGTCCACTCTTGACCTGCATGTTAATTCAGCACATAGTTAAAACTGAGCTTGTTTCCTCCTACAGAAATGATACAGGCTATTTCTGGGAGATCAGCAAACCTCCCATATAGTTTCTGGTGCCCCACGTGCCCTTTGAAGTTTGCTATAGTTAGGAGATCTCCCAGCAACTTGCAGCATCAGACCCTTAATACTGGTTTAAAAAGAGAAGGTGTCAGTGCTGTGAATCCTCAGCATGGGTCGGGGGGAGCTGAACTGGAGATGGCAAGACTAGGCAGGGGTCTCTCCATGTAGATCCGTTGGCGTGACTTGGAGGCTTCGGCCTGAGAATAAAGACATTTTTACTAATGAATCCACCACCACTTGAATTTCATAATTACTGCCCTCATCTACACTTTCCATACAAGTTGAGAAGATATCTCTGTCACAGATCGAACAGCTAGCTGATCTCTTCATCTGAGCTGAGAAAAGAATGTATTTGTATGTATATGCAGAAAGTAGTGAAATACAGCTAAATATTGCAATTATGGGCATTGGCAGCATGTAGCCATTTTGAAAGGAAGACTGCATATGGGACCACAGGGAAGTTCTGTTCCCTCTCATTGAAAATCCCTTGTCTTAGAATCACTCAAAACCTTATTAATGTTCTAGTAATTTCTTCTTAGAAGAAATATTTTGTCATACTTGTAGCAACATTTTTTTTGTGCAGGGAGAAATTATACTTGAGTTGGGAATTTGAAATAAAATCCCTGCAAAAAGCAATGAACACATGAATGGACATGAATCTAGTATTTGCATACAGGTGTAGTATTAAAAGAAAATAAGCTCACCACTCAGGAATTCCTGTCTTAGCCAAATTAACCAGGATCAGCAAAATAAATGCGCAGCTGGAAATGCTTCTCTGACAGCTGCACGCAACATGCTCTTCAGCAACATATCCACTTTTCTTAGAGTATGTGAAAAATCTAGGGAAGAGAGAAGAAATCAGTTGTATACACCAGCTTTAATTGAACAGATATTATTTGCCAATTAAGGAGTTTACAGAGAGCTGCAAGTGGGACTTGAACTGGATTTCCCAGCATCCCCAGGTGACTGTTCTGCCAGTTGGGAAGCTCTGCAAGCACTGAAGTATTTTTCACTTGCAATTTTTTACAGAATACTTATTGGCTCTTCTTGTCAGTCAGAGGAAAAGCCTTCCAAACTAGTGCACACTCTCCAGTTAGATATTGGCCAGACATTTTGCATGATGGGAATGGTTTGTGAGCCTTCATGGAGTTGCTTCTTAAAATACTGGCTAAATTATTTACCAATAGCTTCTGCATGTTCTCATGCAAAATAGTTTTACTCCTATTTTGAAGGAGGTGCAAAAATGTAAAGCGAACTTTATCCATCTTTGTTTTACTTATCTTTTACTCATCTTCAAAGAATTGTGCAGTGCTTTACCATGGAAATTTATCCTTTCAAATAAACAAATTTAGGGTGGAGTATAACACTTGCTGCCCGGAATCAAGCTGTCAGAACACCTTGAACATCATGTGCCAGAAAGATTTCAATGTTTGATTCTTCAGAAAACATCCTTCTTCTCTATCTGATACCTGCCTCGCTGGGCAGTAGATGGGTGGCAAGCAAAATCCTCCCTGGACACCAACAATCAGCCTGGAATTATAGTTAGTTTTTTCAAGGTATCTCTTTGTTGTAAAATAACTCTGAGTATATCCAACTCTTTGCCTAGAACAGATCCTTGGTCCCTTTTTGTCTGCTCTACGTTGAGGCTGAGCAGCTGTAAACAGCCAAAGAAATCCCTAGATGGCACAGCACCTTCATGTCTGTAAGCATTCCTGGGGCACAGGCAGAGAGACCTACTGTCCCTGGCTGTCAAAACAGCCCTTTGAGCTGTGGGCGGGCAGTCATTACCTGAAGCCACAGTGGGACACCTCTGAATTGGGGCAGGAGCCTGTCCTAGACCTGGCATGGCCCTAGGAGCAAACAGATGCAGAGCGCCTTAGCATCACTTCTACCCGCGTGGTGCCAGACATCTCTCTGTCCAAGCTGATGATCCCTTCAGTATGTTTGGCCATGATATTTTTTTCTTCTTTTGCTACCCAATAGCAGCAAAATTCTTCCTAAATATCCCTCCTTTCAAATTTTGGTGAAGGTTCCTGTGCTTTGAAATTAAACGACATAAAAGGGAGATCCTGCTAAATATGTGTCATCTTTATTTTAAATGTTTCCCCGTCCTTCCCTAAATCTCCCCCAATCCTGGTGCCAGAATTTTAGCTGTGACACATGAGATGTATCACACTTCCAGCTGCACCAGTATGCCAAGAAAGGTGTCTAGGGAGTAGGAGTGTCCTAACTATCTTCCACATGAACCGTTCACCATGTAACCTTCTCTTGAACTCCCGCCCTGGCCTTTTGCTTGCTAAGTAGCTTGCAGTCAACACCTGGGGTCTCTGTGCTTCTAGTGCCTTTAAATGAGCTCATATCCTCAACCCAAGAGCGTTTCTTGTTTCCTTCATGCAGTATGATAGCTTTTGCATCCCACGGTTCCAAATTCTCCAAGCATCTCCTCAGCATCAGCAGATGGAAGGACAGCGATTTTCACAGAGACTCTTGGAAAAGCAGAACAGGGAAGTGGGGACTGAGAACACATGGAGTCTGTTGCATCTGGTTAACACATGCTTCAAGGCAGCTAACTATAGTTCAAAGAGCTGGTAATGGCAGCCAATAACCCTTTCCAGCACTGGAGCCACAGCTCTGCCTGTTGCAGTACAAAATATGGATGCAGTAAGCAGTTCATCTCTCAGACAGGGGAAGAAGTACAAATGGTGGATCTTGAAGAGGAAAAGGAGGGCAAAGAAGCACACTGGTAGTCCCTGGTATGAAGAAGAGGAATAGGGAACCCTAGAAGAGGAGAGAATATAACTTTATGCAGCTTTTATGCTTGGATTTTGAAAGAGGAGAACAAGGAGCAGAACTGTGAAAGGAGGCTGTCTAGAATACAGCAGGGGGAAGGACAGCGTGCAGGGACCTTGCAGACAGCAAAGGAGAAAGTCAAAGGCTCCTTGTGGTGCCAGGACCTTCTGCTACTCTACTGACAAAGTATGACCCTAAGCTTATTACTTGTTCTGAGACCTCGTCCTATTCTGTCTTCTAACGATGTACGCTCTTAAGACTATTTTGATGGGGAGGGAGGAGGTATTTTTCAGAAGAAGCTTCCTTTAATGACAATAACTTGTGTCCAAATCTAGCAATCCGAGTGCATGGTTGTGTGCCAGGACATCAGCTAGCTCTCGTTTCTCACGTACTCTCGTGCTATATGACAGACAGTGTCATCTGCTGAAAAGGATTACTGCAAAATGTGTCTTGCAGTGAGGGGTCTTGTGTTTACTTGTGGGGAGAAAGCAGTCTGTAGTTGGTAAGCTTGCCTTCTTTGCAGGAGCAAAACCATTTTTGTGGTGGCTTCATCTGGGGATAGAAAGTAAATTTCTGGATGCCACTGGGAACTCCCAAGTTTTCACCTTACACCTTTGTTTCTCATACTCTAGTGGAGAGGCAAGAAAGTCTAGAAGCTTTCTTAGGCCCAGCCTGCTTAAAATAACAGTTTAAAAAAATAAGATTAAAAATAATTTTAAACACAATGTTTTAAAGACAATTCAAAAACAGTTGAAGATTTTGGATAATTCTGTTTGTTAGGAGTCCAAGTCAAGACCTTACAAAGGGAGCCAGTTTTTCAAGGAGGGATGCTCAGCCTTTTCAGGAAACCATGCCCTTTTAAACTGTCATCTCAGTTACTCAGACTATGTTTGGTCCTTTGTAAGGGTATGTGGAACCATCAGAGTGAATGAAGTTGCAGTCACTTGTGCGCAATACAGATTTTACTTGATGAGCAGGAACGTTGCAACCACCTTTTTTCCCTGCAAAATTAACTGGATGTTCTTGTGGTTATTTTTTCTTCCCCAAACTCATAAACAGAGGTGGTTCTACACATTCCCTTCTAGTGAATAATTTCCCCCTTATTAAACAAACTAAAGAATGTTGTAACTGCTTAATAGTAAGAAAACTTGTCTCCGGTACGTGGAGGTTGTTGAATGACTTCCTGCCTTCACCTTAAATAGAGGGGCAAAAGGCAGGTGACAATACTTCTTTCAACCCATGCTGTTGATTGCATCATTGAGGAGGAGACACTGGTGCCAGAGTCAGCCATTTCTCTGAAGTGGCCTTTTTTAGCCCCACATCCTAACTCTTTTGACACAGAAAGGTGAAAATTTAGCAGTTGTATCACTATGCATCAACTCTTTCAGGCCTTTATTGTGACACGAAAGCCTTGTTTCTCATCTCTCAAGGAGTGTTTCAGATTCCTCCATGAACCACTAACCCATCAGGAAGAAAGGATACAGTTCCCTCCTGGTCTGTTTTGTTGAATTTGTGCATGGAAGGATCCACTAAGCACCCAAAGCTGATGCAAAGGAGGCGGTGGGACATGTAGCCTGGATGATGGAAGCTGGGGTGGGAGGAGCTGGGTCATAGCAGGAAGGAACAGGGGATGAGAGCAGTGGTAACGTGAAATTGCTTTAGCTGCTTGTGCAATTGCAGCCTAGCGGCTTAGGACTTCACAGCCTTGCTGTAGTTTTCACTGGCTGTTCTAGAGCTTCCCTCTCTCCTCTGCGTATAGCTTCTGCTTGTTTCTGTCCTCGTGCTTACCTCTGCTAAGGCAAAATCTACATGTATGCATCAACACAGACTTTAGGATATTAGGAAAGATCCTGTGATAAGATAGGAAAGATCCTGCATTCACACACACACCATTGCTTAATGCAGTGGTTGATCCTATTATTTTGCAAAAATAATGAAAGATTTTGGAGGTTTCTATTTGCATTGCCTAGATCTTTTCAAATGAATTTGTAATTCTTGTAATTAGTGTTGTCTTCTTTCAGAAAAGTGAGCTGCTTGAGCTAAAATCATGTTTCCTTTTCATAGTTTTGGGTTAAAAGGCTAAACAGGGTGTTTTGTTGAGTTTTACTACCTAGTGCCTTTTTGTTTACGGGTGACACTTAAAGGTAACACTTCCTATCTGCTGAAGATTAGTACAAGATTTATGCCAATCTTAAAGCACGGACATACTGTTTAAATGAAGTTAATTGGCATGTAGGTCTGTTGTTGATCTGCAGCTTGAATGTAACCCTCAGCCTTGACTCTTTAAGCAATGTAGAAGTTATGTGAGACTAGAATAATTCGGAGCTACGAGGAAGAAAGATCTTTGAATACTAAACTTATTTCAATGTGATCGCATGCCTAGCCATTTTGACCTGGAGTATATGTTGACAAAGCATGGGTTGAAAGCCTTTCTACACCTTTTTGCTCCTTTGTCATCTGGTTTATTGCATGAGAGTACACATATATCTCTGCTTATCTTTACAGAAAGTTTTGACAGGGGTGGATGATCTGCAGCGAGTGAAGGCCCTAGAGATGCGAGTAGATACAAGAGAGAACAGCTTGGGAAACTTTGGTAAGAAAACACTTTATCTTCTGCTCACCATCTCAAATTTTTCTTTATCGTGTCTTGAAGCAGGACTGGGGACTCAGAAACCAACAGCCAGTGTAAAGTACTGTCCTGCTCAAGAGCTCTTGAAATATGATCTCCCTGGTACCTCTCACTCCTTGATCTCTGTTTTCTTCTGTGAGGCTCTAAATAGGAATGAAAACTATGGCAATGGGATGAGAGACACCACTTCTGTCTAAAGCCAATTAGTTTGAACAAATTCCTCTTGAATGACATGCCTCTAGGCCCTAAATGGCCATTTACTGATTACCTTGCCCTCTAGAGTGCTTGACGCTCCTCTAGTGAAACAGTAGCCAAAGTTCAGTTTCTCTCCACTGTAAGATTCCCCTGTGGCTGAGAAATCACTGGTGGTATCAGGCTGCTCATTTTGCTAGCAGCCTGTCTTTGCATCCTGTACTGCCTCATCGAGCTGTGCTGGATGATGTTCTTGAGGAAGGTTCTATAGATACGTCATTTTGATGAGCCCCAAACAGACCTTTTTCTGTCATGTGGATTCCCATCACAACCAAGTCCATCTTCTGCTACGTTGAAGCAGAGTAACTACTGCAGGGTAATATTCTCTGTGCCAAAAGGAGTCACGTCCCCAAAAGTGGGTGCTGGTATTTTCAGCCAAGCAGTTCATTTTCATGTGCAAGTGACTATAATGTAACAGCTGATTAGCTTTAGTGGGTCTTTTGATGTCTATTTGTCAAGAGTGGTTAAGCAAGTACAGTGAAGGGGGCTTTTGTCTTGAATTTTATAGCCACTTTGTATTGGTTATTCTGTTTATTTCATAAATAGGTCTCTTTCTGATAGGGACTTGGTAATTTAAGGTAAATTACATCCGTTTCTTTCAGAGATTATAATCTATTCAGTCATGTTTCCTCCAGTTGATAAGAAAATCTCATTTTTCCATTTCTACAATGCTCAAAAGTGGTGCTCCCATTCCTATGCCATTTCACATTAGCTGTGACAAGCTAGCAAAATGTTTCACCTTTTTCACTCTGTACTTCCCTTTCCTTTCCATTACTGGATTAAATCCCTTTCTTTCTGCTCCCTGTGGTTAGGCTTTTGCAACTTTTACAAAATACAGAGCACTTATTCCCATGTTGCAAACAGTTTCCATCTTGTTTGTGTCCCACCGTTTGTACCAAAAGTTGGCCCTTGAGGGCTATAAAAACTAGCAGCTGCAGGTCCCGACTGCTTTTGAGAATAACAGAACATCAAGACCATCCTGAATTTCCTTCTTTTTCTTTAAAGTGCATTTCTGAATATCCTCCCTGTGAAAATCTCTTTGTGAATGTCAGCAGGTGGCTAGGGCAGAAAGTTTGCCACTTAATGCTTCCAGTGATTGTCAGTTCCTTGCCCTTTTTTTTTCACATAGAATCATAGAATCATTAAGGTTGGAAAAGACCTCTAAGATCATCGAGTCCAACCATCAACCCAACACCACCATGCCCACTAAACCATGTCCCTAAGCGCCTCATCTACCCGTTTTTTAAATCCCTCCAGGGATGGTGACTCAACC
>NW_008824753.1:1065899-1113650 GCF_000699105.1 Pygoscelis adeliae | reverse complement strand
CATCCAATAAAGGATGGAGATTCTCCTTGGCTCTCTTCTTGTCATTAACATATTTGTAAAAACTTTTTTTGTTGTCTCTAACGACAGCGACCAGATTGCATTCTAGCTGGGCTTTTGCCTTTCTTGTTTCCTCTCTGCACGACCTAATGAGATCCCTGTACTCTTCTTGAGTCGCCTGCCCCTTCTTCCACAAGTGGTAAACTCTCCTTTTTTTCCTGAGTCCCAGCAAAAGCTCCCCGTTCAGCCAGGCCGGTCGTCTTCCCCGCTTGTTCTTCTCTACGGCGTATGGGGACAGCCTGCTCCTGTGCCTTTAAGACTTCCTTCTTGAAGAACATCCAGCCTTCCTGGACCCCTTTGCCCTTCAGGACTGTCTCCCAAGGGACTCTCTCAACCAGCATCCTGAACAGGCCAAAGTCTGCCCCCTGGAAGTCCATGGTTGCGGTTTTGCTGGCCCCCCTTCTTACTTCACCAAGAATCGAGAATTCTATCATTTCATGGTCGCTAAGCCCAAGACGGCCTCCGACCACCACATCTCCCACCAGTCCTTCTCTGTTTGTAAAGAGCAGGCCGAGCGAGGTGCCTCCCCTGGTAGGCTCACTTACCAGCTGTGTCAGGAAGTTGTCTTCCACACATGACAGCTGATTTTTAGGCGCATGGAGTAAGGCCTAAATTTTTAGGGGTATCGCAGGGCAGTTTGCACCTTCAATGTGAATGGTGTAAGCAAGGCTGCTGTTCAAGGTGTCAGGCTCATTGCACGCTCCACACTGGCTGCCTGCCCCTGAAACTGTGCGCTACTGACCTGCTCTCTGGTCACAGGGGTCTGGATAAATAGCCTGAGGGAAGGAGTAGGGTAAGAACCAGACCAGCTGGAATGACAGAAGTTCCAGTGTGACAGAAGGAAAAGCTTTTCCACCATTAGGACAGCTGAGCAATAGGGCCATCCAGAGAGGTTTGGAGTCTCCATCCTTGGAGGTTTTCAAGACCCGGCTGGGTGAAGCCCTGACCACCCTGGTCTGATCTCACAGAAGACCTGGCTCTGAGCAGATGGCTGGACTCAAGACCTCCAGCTGTCCCCTTCAGCCTGGACTGCTCTGCAATTTGGTGTTTCTGTTAGCATTCCAAACCTGGCTAATTAGCTTTCTTTATAGCCATATTAAATCACTTAACCTTGCTCTCACTGTATTCCTCAGTCACAGAAGGTGGGTAAGAGCATCTTTATCATCAAGGAATTATTTGTTTGGACGATCATTTTGCACTCAGTAAACAATATTGTTTTAACTGTTTTTATGTGTAAAGATAAAATAGGCTGTGCAAGCTCTTAAATGACCAGGTAGGAGAGTTGCAAGTTACTAGACTCTGGGTCACCCGGAACCTTGCAGCACTTGAATCCCAAATTTACACTGCAATTTCCACTTGAGAAACATTTCAATGTTCACAGCCATACATAGGCTAACACAAGCACTGAGGGCTTACATCTCCTTTAGCAAGATTTCCAGAGTGATTTAAAACATGTTGCTTGAGTTTTTCGTATGAGCATTCCACTTTGGAATGTGCTAAACTTTAAAGTGCCATCCTGCTGATCTTTCCCAGTTTGTCAGGTCAGCCTCTGCACAACGGCGTGACATAGTGGGGAGGAACAGTTACGTTTCTTAGGGACAGGGTGTGGGCTAAAACACAAAAAGACTGATATTAAAATATTTTCATGTGATCAGTTTTAAAGTTAAGGAAAGGCTTCGTGCCAGAGCTTGTATCTGAGTCTTAGTGGGGCTCGGGGTAATTGTTGAAATCTCTAGTTGTTTGTTTTCAGTGCACCTTGCTGAGTGACAGGCGAAACACTGAACCACCCTGGCAAGTCTTGTATCTAGCTTTGCAGATCTTGGACTTGACTTCTGTGCTCTTCAGCTGCATGTAGGCTTCAGTTCATACTCAAACAGATGGACTATTTCCTTTTCATTAGCTTATCCCTTTGGTTTTGATTGCTGACAGATCTGGGACCACATTCATGACCAACTCAGAAATTCCTGTTGAAAGTAATGGTGGGATAGAGTCATTTAAGACATTACATAGTTCTCTTATTTCTAAGTGATTTTAATAGCTACAAATCAAGTTACCCACAGTGCTGTTCGCTGGTACTTATTGAATTGTTGCCTGCTGGTGGCCAGGCTAAGTTGATTACGTGTCTGGAGACTGCCACTTCCCTTGCACGCATTTTATCAAGGAAAAGCTCTGCTAAAGGTTCAGAAGTAGGCACACGTTATTTTTCACACAGGGTCATCGCCTCTCTTTCCTCTTGCTGTATTTGTCGGTATTCCTGATGCGAAGCCGGGAGACGTTTCTCGGCAGCCAGCGTTGCAGCAGCAGGTGCTTGCGTGGTCAGGAAGCCAGTGTGGAGGCTGGAGGCGTGAGTCTGGCATGTGCGTCCCTGCCCACACTGGTCTTGGTTTAGCTGGTACTGACAAGCCTCGCTGAGAAGGTGCCACAGCACCTGCTGCAGCAGGGCTTGGGCAGGCTCTCCAGGAATCAGAAATATGTACTGGGGCAGCAAGCTTATGTTAAACCCTGCACTGATGTGTTTTTCTGTGAGATTCTCATCTTGGGTAGCTAGACTGCAGCTAGCTTGGGCTTGCCTGCAACTGCTGCCGTCTTATCTCCAGTTGCATTGCCCAATTCACCCCAGAAATGTGCAAAAAATGCACATTTAGAACATGTGTGGAAATAACATCAAAGTGAAGTATCTTACTTGATCAAACACAGCTTAAGTGAATTAAATAGCCTGTTTAATTTACGTATTAGGTTGCTCTTGCTAGAAGAGTGCAGCCTGTGTTCACGTGCCTGTTTTGTACTGTAGGATCAACAAAACATGTAGGTTGCCTGATGCCAACGCAAGTATTTGTCAGTGATTTCTTTTGTGTATGTTTTTCACTAGTCCATATTCCGGAAGGCGTAAGAAGTCAAGCAACGATGACTTTTTGTTAACAATAGAAAAATAAGATATATGATGCTACCTAAAGAATACATCATAATGTAAACAAGGTGTTATAAGTGTTGTAGCTTGTATAATATAATAAAACCAGCATCTTGCCTGTTTTCTCCTTACTCCTTGTCAGTTATCTAAATGTCACCTGCTGTACCAAGGCAGCTCAGAAAGACACATGCATTGCTACCCTGCTTGTGAACTGCAGCACTTAAGGCAATGTTGCTGGGTGTGCATGTATCACTTTTATTCACCTACCTTACACTTGGATTTCTTTCTGCTCTTCATTTAGTTTTGTTCCACTGGGATAGTACAGTAGAATAGTTTAACACTAGTACATTGTTGGTCGTTAGTAATTTCAGAGCCATGTAACAAAAAGGGTATTTAGTGAAAGGGAATCATAGACAGATGAGAGAACTATTCTGAATTCTCAGCCTTGTACTGCGGTCATCAGCATTTTTCTGGACCATTCTTGTTTTTAAAAAATTGAAATTATACAGTATGAATGCAGTTTCTGGATGAGGAATATATTGTTTGTACTTTTAAAATTAATATCAAGTTAATATTGTTGATATTTTAGAGTATTTTTATGTTAATGTAAGAATAAATTGTGTCCTTGCTCTCAGGAAAGATGCCATGAGGGTTAAAATTAAGAAAATTTTAAGTATGTTGTTATGTTTGGATAGATCTCTTATTTTGCCATCTTCATTTTACAATTTTCTCTTCTTAACATAATCTTCCAGTCTCTAATATATATATAAGGAATTGGGAGTATAAAAACCAGTAAAATCAAATGGACAATGAATTCTTAGCACCAAAGAACAATTACATATTGAATATAAAACTTAAAGGAGGGAAGAACCTGCAGAATTGGAGAAATATATTGCTAAAGTCTTGTTGGCAGATTTTTACACCACTGCACATAGTATACTTTTATTTCAGTCTAGTAAACAGGACATTAGAGCTTAACAGTCTACTAGGGATAGATTGTGCCAAAATACAGTAAGATGTCTGAGAAGGAGGATCGGGTTACAATAATGAAATAACCAGATGTGAAAATTGTATCGTCAGCCTGTCACTCTGCCTCTTTGAATCCTTTTATAGTTGTTTTTTTCCTGAACCAAACCTAAATGCATTCAGTGGAAAGCTTTTTCTTGAGCAAGTCTCTCCATTTCTCTTGAGCTAGTCTTCTTGACTCCTCATTCAAATCTTCTGCTTAATACTGGTTTTTAAAACCCATTTGCTTTGTAATACTTTGCAATAGCCTTTGCTTGGTAACCCTTTAACCTCTCTGGTTGAATCTGTGGCCAGGCTATTACCTGCTGCTGTGCTGCGACTGGAGAGGCTACTGCATCCTTGTTCTTTCCTTTAACACTTTGGGGGAAGTCATTCCATCTCTCTGTGCTTCAGGTTTTTTATCAGAAACATGATAGCAATTTTTTTAAATCTAGATTTTGATTTTTTTCTGTGGGGGTTTTCTTAGTGCATGGATCATATCTGAGGAAGTCTTTGCTCAGTAGCTAGTGTGACTGCTGTGAATAATTAACAGAGATCCTAGTATCTCCTCTGTCAGGACTCCAAATTATTTTGTTGCCATACTTTATAAAACTTGTTTGACATGAGAAAGTCAGGATGAGGATGGTGTGTTACAATTTGTACTACAATTTTTATGGATTATGGAAAATGATTAAAAAATAAGGCTAAAAAATTGCACAATGTGTTTTGAATTTTTAATATTTTCTAAAGAGCTTTGCAAAGACATGAAGTTAATTCTTGCAGTATAGCATGAAGATCAATATGTGGACTATAATGACTCCCAAATAGAATTAGATATAGATAATGCTTCTACTAAAACATGATTTATTAAAATGTTTTTGCCATAAATGCTCTTGTTCTGTTTGAGGAAATGGGATGAACAACATGACTTCCTTTGTTTGCTTTTGAGATCCCACTCCCTTTTTCTTTTTCTTTTTTTTTTCTTTTTTTTGTTTTTTTTCTTTTGATCCTTTGCAAAGAGCTGGAATGGTGTCCTCCTGGAAACTGCTAAATCACCCTTGCCAGAGAGAGATTACTCAGAGGACGCATAAAAATATTTGCTGAGAACAGATTTTAATGTTTTAGCAATGATCCAGTTTGTCTAAAATTGGTATTACCTCTACATGGTTGCATGTTATACTGAAGGATGCTTGCCAGCCATGGGTAAACTCTGCTAGTGAGAATGGGTAAAAGTTTGCTGTTGTCAATAGCAAATGTTTCCTGGGACTTGAGTTTATATCCAAATTATTCTGTAGCTTGGAGGGATTTGGTCTATGGTTTTGGTTCAGAGATACCTGTAGAAGCAACCAAAAAGGCAAATGTCTCTTGGGAATAGAAAAAAGCATTAATCAAAGTAATAACAACAGAATACTGAGGTTTTCATAGATATGAAACTTGTACAATTGAATAGTAAACAGTGGATCACATCCAGAAAATTAAAAGGAGAAGGCAGTGCTTAGCAAAATGTAAGTAGCGTTTTGGGGACCTGTGAACTATAAAAGATGATGATGGGATGAAGTCGGCATGGGAAATTATGCTTTTGTTGTTTGACTCAAAATGACATTTTGAAGAAATGTTACTTAGCTGTGTATCCAATAAGTCCATCATTACTTGCCATTAAATAGGTAGAAGACGACTTTTGGGGAGAGAAGCAAAAGCATTGTGTAGAAATCAGAGGTCATGCAATACTATACTCTAAAGCATCCCTTACCTCTTCAGATTATCACTCAATTAATAGTCAATAAGGGTTGGGAATCAGACCAAAGAAAACAGTCGCCCATCAAGCCAGGTTCTGTTGTTGTCTGTCTGGAAAGGTGCTCTATTAGAATTGTCAGAGAGGGGTTCCAAAACTTATAATTGGGTAGTCCTGCAGACAATAAGTATATGTTGCAAAAATGCAAAGGGTGAAATATTTTTTGAGTGAAATAATCTCATTAATTTTCTTAGAAGAGGTGCAGCACAGATCTGGCAGAAACAGGTAAGAAATGCATGTAAAATTAGGTGCTTCAACTTGTAATTGTCAGAAGTTTCCTTTGCTTTACTCCCAGGTCTGCAAAGTGATTCTTTATTCTGTTCCCATAGGTGCCTATCTACCTAATCTGAGAGAGCTGAAGTTGAACAATAGCTTGCTTGTGTCTGTGAGGTAAGAAATGAATGATAACTGAAATAAACATAAAGAATAACAGCCCTCAATTTTATTTAAGTGATAAAATCTTCATTTGTGCTGCTTTCATTTCTTCCATTTCCCCATGCTGTGATAATGGATTAGGTCATGAATATATGCTCCGCAACCACATAAGTTTAAGGACAGGACCTGAGCTGGAATAAATCAGTGTAGCTGCAATGATGCCAATGAAGTAGCCCCAGTCTGCCACCAAGGAAGTTCTTGCCATGCTGAAGTCCATGGAAATTTGTCGCAAATTTGAAAGGAGCTAGAAATTCGCCTCTTATCTATGTCTAGGCACTTGGATTTCAGAGTGTTTCAGCCTTCGGGCTTTTATTGTGCACAGTAGCCTGTTCTATACAGGTCAGGCCAGTTCCTCAGCTGATGAAAATCACTTTGGCTTTATTGAAGTCAATGAGGTTGGGTTTATGAAAGCTGCTATGAAGACTGCATGTCCCTGGCTTGCTGAGCTCCATGAAAGCATCACACGTTTTCTCTCAGAGAACTGGGAAGTTGGCAGGTTGGGAAGGTAGAAGTGAAAATCATCACAATGAGGAGGCAGAGCTGTCTTCTCTCTCTTGTGCTGATATCTATTACCCTTGGTAATTAATGCATAATGGAAAAGTACAGTTCACATCAATAAAGGGCTGTGTGAAAGGCCATCTTTATGTTAAACGTGACTGCTCTCTGGCTTTGTATGGCTATCTGCTAAATTTGTGGGGGAAAAAAAAAGTGATTTTGCTAATTCTTGTTAAAGAGAACATGTTCCCTGATGGGAAACGGCAATAAATTCTTCTTGGTCTCATGCATCATCACTAAAGTAGCTAACGAACTTCAGTTGTCCCACTTTGATCTTATTTTCCCTTGTTCTGGTGATGTGATGAAATATTTGCAGTCTAAATTCTTTTTTCCACCTTCTAGTACATAACATGGAAAAGTGGTGATTCTACATTGCTGCAATTATTTTAATGGCAACCAACCACTGTCATAAGCATGAAATTGCTCCATTATTGCAATGGAGGAGTAAGTAGTGGGTGAAAAAAATTATATTTTTGACTATCAAAAGACATTTTATTATATTAAAAAGAAAAATAAAATTAAAAGAGTTTTTTTGTTTGGTCAAAAATCCATATTCTCTTAAAATGTGTCAATGGAAAATGTTTTGACCAGTTCTGTTGGTATTGAATACAGGATGCAGTTCAGGAAAACTAAACTGTTTAGTTTATTTGACTTATGGCTTTAGTAGGATTTTGCACATCCCTTTGTATTCTGAGACTCTTAACTTCTGTCATTAAAAGTTTTGGCAAACCATTTTCTGTGACCTGACATCCTTGTGGTCCTCGATGCAGGTAATGTTTGGTCTCAAGTTGAGTTTTGATTTGATCAACTATAACGTAAATATGTTTTGGCTTGGATATCAAGTCTAATATTGTGATGCTTCCCAGGCACACAAACCCCAGGAGAAGCTACCTGCTCCTCCTTTAAATAAGCATGCTTTCTGTGTGCTGGTTAAATGCAATTGTTGAGGAACAGGTAAGACTGTTAGCTCTCCCAGACCAGAACTCGGTCAGTATAGTACAGCAGTAGCTTTCCTTTATTAATTCCCATCTTTGGCAATCTGTCATTGATAAACACAGATCACTTAAGGGCACAGCCCATGCAAGCACAGCCTGGGTACTTGAACTTTATTTTTGGATGTCTGCATCATGTCAATTTAATGTCCATTAAAACAACGTTGTTGTCACGGCAGTAGCGATGTCTGCTATAGCTAATGTAACATAGCTGTTTCCATTCTAGCAGACTGTTGCCATTTACTCAAAAATGTTTAGAAATCTTATTTCTGAATTAAACTTGTTGATGTTTGAATTCTGTCCAAAAAGTGATTATTTTGTTATATTTGACCAAACCCTTGCAACTGAGGTTTTTGAGGCTGATAGAAAAAGTGTTCTTCCTTCTCACTAAAAGTAATTCCCACCGACTTTCTCAGCTATAAGGTCAGAATCATTGTGGTTGTAATTTGAAAGTGGGCAGCAGATAACAGGAAATGTCTCATAAGGACAGACTGGAAGATTGGTTTGTTTACTGAAAAGAAGGTAAGAACAGAAAAGCAGGCAAAAGAAAGACGGTGTTTCATATATACTTGGGATGTTAAAAGCAGACATTCTTTTCATGCTATATTATGTGAAAAAAAAGTATCATGGTGAATCATTATGAACAAAAGACTGTCAGTGTGTATGCATGAGTGGGTAGTAAGATGGGAAACTTGCTTTTTGTCACTTTATTTTTGTTTGGGTCTGTCTTGCAGAGTAGAACTTCCTAATTATTTTAGGATTAAATGGAATTAAAACATCTTTTTTCAGTTTGAAAATGGGGGAAGAATTCTTGTGATAGTAAACTGCATATAGGGAGATGTCAAAATAAGGATTTGTGATCCTGATTTTAGTTACCGATTTTTTTTGAAACGTTTACTCCTGTCAACCTCACATAGGAACTTAAGTTGTGAGGATGCTGAGGTGTGCGTTGCCATTTGCCGTTCAACAGAAATCAAAGGAGGGATGTTCTGACAGTGAGGAATCAAGGTACTCGTGTGTTACAATTTTCTATGGGAGAGCAAGGCTTGCTGCATTGGTGAGTTTGGATATTGGCTTTTCCTGGTAGTTCCTGAAGGAGTTCTAGTTCCTTTGGTGGGGAATGTGGTTGAGCTACTTTAGTTGTAAATTCATGGTCCCTCCCCAACCCTCCTAAAGCTTGTGTTACTTCTGAATACTTGAAACTTTGAAAGGCTATATATAAGTGTAGGATATCACTATCAACTATTTAAATTAATCCATAAGGAAAATAGATCCAAGTTTATTTGCAGATAATCCATCTTGGCGGCTGAAAGGGAATTCCTTTTTTGACTGTTTCTGGGTTTTAGTTTTCTGCTGGCCCTTTGCTAAAGGGGAACGGCACTGGAAAATCCAGTGTACCGTGGAAAGAAATTAGTTCAGATTGTTGTTAATTTTCTAAATCGCACTAATTTTATGAGGTCCTGGTTTGGTGACCTTTGCCCATCTGCTGGCAGCTAAGAAATTCTAGATTTATGAACTGATAATTGAGGATGAAATGTGGAGCCTATTCTGAAAAGTGCCTGTTAAAAACTGCCTCTTTTTTTGTGATGACACACAGTCCTCGTCTTTGTAATGTTTCCAGTAAAAGAACTATATTTCAAGGCCAATGAATTACTACTTCTGCTTTGGCATATAGCCTATGTATTTTTTATCAGATTGCTTTTATTCTCAATTCAGGAATGAATGAAAAGATCTGTTTAAAAAAGTTGGATAGATATCTTTATGAAAAGGCTTTTAAATCAGATAGGGGAATCTCAGGAACTGGTTCCCATAAGTTTATAGCAGAAGCTGTTTCACAAGCTGAAGTTCATTTCCTCCCAATCAGCTCTACGCGTTGTAGCCAGCAGAAGACTGGTCTGCTCCCAGGGCTACTTAAGCAACTGCTTGTAACAGAGAGAGGTTATTATATTTTAAGTGAGATGAAATGCAGAGACTGCAGAATGTGGGAACAAAAGTAAGTATGAGGCATATGGGGAAAGGAAAGCAGATTTCCTTCATCCAGATAGAGTTAACATTTCTTTGCTGCAGTCTGCATTGCATGCAGTTCTGATTGCTCTTGCCCTATTGCAGAAAAGTCGCCCAGAACAAGAGGACAGTAATCCTGGTCCATTTGGGTCAGTAAAGTCCTATTGGGAGAGTGGAAATGAGACAGCTGTCCTGAAGGTTCAAATGAGCAAGGTGCAGAGTACATTCAAATTCAACAATTCTCATGTGTTTATGAGTCTTAGGATAGATTTTTATTTCTTTTTTAACACCAGCTCCTGGGGACAAGACTGGCTACACAGGAATCTCTGTATTAACTTTTTGAAAAGTTTCAAGCCCTCTTGACTGTGAAAAAATAACTGAAAATGTCAGCCAAATGATTTGAGTAAGGATTTTGCTGATCATTTCATGACTTTAAGAAACCAGAGCCAAACTAATTCTTTCTTAATTGAGGGCAAGCTTTAAAAACAGGGCTTTAAACCAATGTTTAAAAATATTTTTGAGACCTGAATCAGGATCTTTAGGAATTTGAACTTGGTGATATTACTCCTTGGTACTTATCCAACAAAGAGTTTAAGCAAATGCTCACCTCTTAAAGTCACAAGAAGTTTGACTTCAGTGGAACTGCTCGCAAGCTGAAAAGTGAACATTAGTCCAAGTGCTTTGCTCGATCTGGACCAACAAAATGGCCTCAAGTTGTGCCAGGGGAGGTTTAAATCGGATATTAGGGAAAATTTCTTCACTGAAAGGGTTATCAAGCACTGGAACAGGCTGCCCAGGGAAGTGGTTGAGTCACCATCCCTGGAGGTATTTAAACGACATGTAGATGTGGTGCTTAGGATATGGTTTAGTGGTGGCTTGGTAGTGTTAGGTATATGGTTGGACTTGATGATCTGAAAGGTCTTTTCCAACCCAAATGATTCTATGAGTCTATGATTCTAAGTTACACCATCTTGTATATGACCGAGCCACAACACTGACCAACCCAAAATTTGATGTATTGCTGATAGTGCGTGTCTAGGCACCCACTATTTGCTGGATCATTTTCTCTCAAACAGAAGAGGTTTAGGGGCATCATTCCCCTAAATTTGTTTCTTCCTTGTCATTTTTACTTATTCCTTTCCTTGCTCTTTTTATTCTCCAGTTTGCTTTTTCTTCTGCCTGTCATCTCTAATTTTTTGCAATTGCTGGATTACTATGTCTGATGCACGTAACATAGGTACTACACGTAAATGCAACGAGTTTTGTGCAACAAGGATCAGCGTTGCTTTTATGATAGATAAAATCCAAAAATATTTTCTAAAATCAATTCAGTTAGTTTGCATTAAAGATGCAAATGTTTGTCAACAGATGATTTATTTGTATTACAGTATTTTCTGACAGTGTTTAATGAGGGATCAGGTTGCTCTTGCTCTAGGTTGTACTTACACATGCAGTCAGAGAACCACTGCTGTGGTATTCACTGTCTGGGTGAATCTCTTCATGTCCATATTTCAGTGCCCAGAGCATCACTGTTTGCTTTGACATTTGCTTTTCTGGATGGGGAAAGCATTTAATTTCAAATGCAAGCTAGTTTCTTTAGGAAATATTTTTGTTGTTTCTTTTGTGTAGCCAGCCTGAAAGTCCTTCAGCAGTTAAGGTTGCTATGAAGTCTATCTTAAGAACATGTTCTTTGAGGACTTTGGGTGCTTGCCAGGAGCAAGCAACATTTGAGTTGAATCTTAATCTCTGTATTAATGAGTCTTCTCTGTATTAATGCCTGCAGATCCCTGGGAATATTACAAACCTTGACAAAATTGCTGTGACCTCAGGTTTTACTTAGCATTGACAGTTTTAAGGACATTCATATTATTGATAAAAAATAATGATTTGGGGGCAGAAATACAGCTACTTTTAGTCAAGTGGATTACTTTTGCTAAAACACAATCAGCCTGTCTGCATTAGGCCCTAGGGAAATCTGATTGCTTTGACCATTTATCAGTTCTGGATAGACCTCTCTGAGATGCCTAGCTCTCCCTTGACTAGAAAGGTAACGTAGTGCTTCTGTCTTTTTTTGGTTTAATTTCACCAGGTCAGGTGTCCAAAGTAGAGAATGTGAATGTCTTTATGACCTTAGATATCAGGGAGTCTGATGGGCTGATTCACCAGCAAGGGAAGCTGAACTTGTGTTCTGTACAAATGCACATTGCGGTTCTGGAGCTCAGGCTCCCTTCTGCAGCAAGCACGGAAAACATCAAAACAAGTTTGTGGCCTTGCAGCATCTTTCCATGGTTCTTGCCTTCAGCACTATGTTTTATGCAGCCTTCCCTAGCTGAAGCTCCCCTGCCACCTATTTCAGGCTGTCAGGTACAGAGCGTACCTGTAAGGAACAGGGTTATGAGGCAGGTCCTACCACTGCAGCTCCAAGTTTAAAACTCTCCTGGTCATGACAGGACCAGTGGGGAGGGTCTAGTGCATTCATCTCAGACAGAGCAGAGAGAATCTGCTCTCATTGTCACCTGAGCAGTTCCGCGGAGGCAGGTTTCTTGCCCCAGGGGCACCGCTATTATATTTCTATTTTTTGATCCAAGCTGCAGTACAATACAGGGCATGAAAACTGTAAGAGGATCATCAGAGACCACAACACTTTTTGCAGTGTGAACATGGCTAGTGAAATAGCAAAGTAAATAAATAATAGATAATGCATGCAGCAAGTCTGCTAGTAAACATCTGCAAGGTAAGGTAAGCCCATTGTTTAATACATAATTGTGCCCCTTCTCTGCCCACCATCTGAATAGACACACCACTTTGAGTATATTTGGTAAAAAGTGGCCTTTCCTTTCAGGATGTTGTCTTGTGCCATGCACCCATCTGAGATGAGAGTTCAGCTTCTCTTTACTGCTGCCTCAGCAACTACCTTGCTAACATAGCTCTGTTGAATATTTGAGCAGTAAATACCTCTGCTGGAGCCTGGGCTTGTTGACATGAAGCCCTCAAACATTTTCCATGTATGATTTTCTCTGGGGTTCAGCTTCACTTGGTGTTTTCCAGCCAGGAGATGCGTCTCATCTCGAAGTGTGCACTCCCTGAGCTGCGGATGTGCTGACAGTACAGTGTGTTCCAGGGGGTCAGGGGACTAGAGGGGAGACGGTGGACACTTCCCAGCTTTTCCCTTCTTGTGAGAAGGTCTGAGGATAGAGGCATCCTGCCTTCCTTCTCTGGCATTTGAGGGTAGACTGTTCAGTCCCATGGGAAGAATCCAGCCCTTACTCTTTCAAGGTCAACGAGCAGAAACAAGTGCATGCATCCACACCTGCAAAAGCCACATGTCTGGCTCTTACCCTCTGTACACCATTTCTCCTTTCCTTTCCTTCATCAAGAAAACACATAGATAAAAGCTGTTGTCATTTCCAAAGGGAACCTCTGAAATTATTAATCAGTGTTTTGGTCTTACAAATACTGTTTGCTTACAAGTAGTAATTACTTAAGATGCACCAATTGCTTTTAGTGAATGAGGAACCCTTTAGGGGTCCACAAGCTCACCTGATTCCAGTCTCTGGGATTACAGGGGCAGCTTTACTCTTTGAACCAACTGGAGATAGCAATGGCAATGACTAGAGGTTTTGTGGCTGACTAGGCTTTGGCTAGACTAGGCTGTGGCAAGACTAGGCTTTGTGGCTGAGCCACTGGACCAGGACTTCAAAAATACAACTCAGTTCCTGGGTTAGCTGTAGAAATTCACCTTATTTTCAATCTCAGTTGTTTACTTTATATATTACTCCGGGGCAGACATAGTCTTGAATGAGTTATGTACAAGGCTTTGCTAATGGGATCATGATCTCGCTTACATGCTCTGGATGGCTACTATAATATGATAAATAACAACGTTGGTAATAACTAGCTGATTTCTGCTAGCAAATAAATACTTACATGCCTGGCTATTAGGGTTTGCAGCTGCTCTGTTTCAGCTGTCAATGTCAGGGATCACTTACGAAAATTTACACCTAAATGTTCATTTTAGTCAGTGATGAGAAAGAATGGTTATAATCGTCATCTGAGAAAACCCAAAGAACTGCGCTGGGAAGTGGTAGTAATTAGCCCATTGCCAGTGGAGCTATCCAGCTGTGGAAGGGTTGTCTTCATAGAAATCGGTAGGAAAATAATCTTAGCATTAGTTTAATGGGTTTGTAGGTTTTGATTCTCTCCTACAAGAGAGTTGCTTGTCTGCAGCTTGTTTGGTTTTTTTAATTGAAAATAATTATATTCAGTGGGAAATTATGTTCTTGGAATGCAAGATAAGTGCTGATTTTTAAAAAGGGAGGGAGTCAGGTTGGGGGGGAAATTAAACTATGTCGTTGTATTCATCAGTTGGTAACTGCCAAGCAATATGAATAAGCAATGAAGAAATAAGTAGAATTTCAGTGTACGATCAGTTTTTATAATCTAATTTCTATAAAATATTCTCCACGCAGAAGTTGATGTAGTTGTTTTTATTTTCTGTGGACACATTATTGCACACAAAGGACCTGTTGCTATTTTTCCCCTAAAATACATGCACACTTCTTTTTCTCTAGATTTATTTCTGATTTGCTGTTTGGCAAAGTTTTATCCTTCTGTCCTGAGATCTTTACAGGGTGCATCAGGTCTCTCAGGGATGGATCAATACCTGCAAAAAGAAACACAGAAATGCCTTCATGTTTTAGGAGGTGAAGTTTGTGATTCCATCAGCCAGTATAATGCGTGCACATTCTTCACCCTCTGCCTTAAGTTGCGCTGTACGTTCTTCTCATGGAGATGAGAACCTGAACACAAAGGTCTGCTAATGAAACCTACCACCCACTTTTGGTAACAGAAGTTTTATGAAGGACTGCATTTTTGAAAGACCATTTGTGGCATCTCCTGGTTTGAACTTCATCAGCCTCACAGTCCTACCACTCCACTTTCTACTGCTTCATCTCACCATAGGCAAGAACTTACAGAGGTTTGGTTTACTCTGCTTATTGTCGTTTAGTTTATCTTGCCCTTATTTATAATTATAATAGTTATCTCTATTAAGGTCCCACAGACTTTTTGTTTTAAGTTCTTGCTCTCAGCATCCCAAGGTAAACCCAGTTTTAAAATGTAAAATTTGTTCCATAAGAACTTCTTAAATTAAAGAAAAAAAAAGTTTTATTGCCACATGTTAAATTTTCACCCTAGAAATAGTAAGAATCAGTAGCATAAATCTTATCCTTTATAAAATGAACACATTAAAATATGGTTGCTAAAACATACTGGAGGATTTTAAAAATATTTGAAGATGTGCTTATTTGTATGAGTCTTATTTTGTCACTGTTACATGTTTAAACAATACAGCTACCATTGTCAAAAGGACCTTCTGTAAAGTTCATCTATGTGAATAAGTAAATTCTGTATATTAAGAGTATTTGCTCTAATCTGCAATGATTCTTCCCACTACTAAGGTAGAAGTGCAGTTTGTTTCTGAGTGGATTGGGGTTTTTTGTTTTCAAGAATCTCATTTTTTATTAAGTAGTTTAGGTTACCTGGTATTTACTTTTAAACTCACAAAGCATTATAATTAGGGGGAGTCATCTCTCTACGTTATACACTCATTAATATTAAATACAACTCTTAGCCATCTTCACTGAGGGTTTTTTCCTTTTTGCGTTCCCAAGCTAACTTAATGGTGCAGAAGAAACACAGTTTGAAAGAAAACTGTATATCTATATATTTGTGTCTTGTGAAATACAGTTATTTCATTTCCTACCATCTGTACTTAACAGTGATACCAGATTGTTTGTACAATATATTGGAGTTAGATTATGTAAAAATTGATAGATATGTCAATTTTGAAACCTTTGTTTTCACTGGAGAGATACAGAGAGCCACTGAAATTCATGGTGTGAGTGTCCACTTTCGAATAATGTGGCAGGTAGTGGGTTACATGACTCTTCTGCAGCTGTTTCAGGGAATATTTTCCCTTACTTCACAGCCAAAAGCCAGCCAGCTCAAGTTAATAGAATTGCTTTTCTCAAGATCAGTATAGATCATTGCCAATGAAGGGTTTTATCCCAACTCATGAACTAGTTGGAAGTCTACACAGTATGCGTCTCTCTTGCACAAAGACTGTGTACCATTTTGGTAAGACTGTTGGTAGCCTGTAAAGGAACCATTACAATTAGTTATTCCTGCAAAGGAACCATTGCAAATTATGTCTATAAAGGAACTGTTACTTGTGGGTGGCAATTACCATTGCCTCCAAAGCTAGGTCCAGATGGGTGGGAGAATTTTGTGTGAGCTCTTCTGAAGTTGGTTGTGCAGGCCTTTTGAGACTTGTGTTGGCAGGAGGGCACTGGGGAGCTAGAACAATTAGTCTGCTCACATGTGATGAAGTCTCTCCATTGATCAGTGGAGCTGATCAGTGGCATCTCTGGTAGCTGAGAGCCCTTGTGAGGGTTTGCACTTCTGCCATAAGGCTCATCTCCATGACTGAGGACACATTACAACATCTACTGCCAGATCCCCCTAGAGTGGTAATTTGTTTGAAAGAAGTCAAGGACAGGGTGTGGAATTTGCTATACATCCAATTAGCACACCTGCACCAAATTTGGGATGTCTATTGGTGTACTGTGAAATAAATGCTGAGGTTCTGTCTTGTAGTAACACCCTCAGTATGGAACTCTATAAGGTCTCGTCTGCCTCAGTAGGCACTGAGGTCGATGGGCTCTGAGGTCCCTCCCAAGCTTCTCTTCTGCATCTTCTTTGCTTGTTGTAAAAGAACACCTGGAGGCCAGTACAAGCAGAGAAAGTCACCCTTGAAGCTATCATTTAAGGAAAAAGTCTTGACTCAGGACATATGGAGACAAGTCTATCACGCCAAAGCTGGGGTGAACATTAGAGGCTGAGAGAAAAAAGAAATTTGGAGGAAATCAACTGGCATTTGCCAGCCATTCACAGGCCGAAGTTGTACCTGTATCTGTTCCTTGCAAGCTTCTGTATTTTTTCTGTTTTCTTATTGATTATATGCACAGATAAAAAAAGAAAGGAAGGAAAAGGTACGAAGAAGAAATGACCATCAGCCACAGGAGAAAATCATTAGTGTCATACAAATGTGCCAGATCTAAAGAGTCTCGAGAACCTCCATTCCCGCCGCTGTACATTCAGACGAAATCACTTTAAACTACATTTTCCCTCTAGGTCTTCATATCAACCCATTTCTGCAGTATCTCAAGTATTTTTTTTCCAGTGGAAACTCTATAGCCATTACCGTGACAAAAGTTGAATAGCAACTCACAGCTGATCCAATTCTTTAGTTCTGTCTGGTCAAATAACCTAGAATTCCAGTTTTTCTGGTACTCAGAAAAAGGGGGCTTGGGGGCTTTTTTTGTGGTGTGTGTCTTAACACCACTGAATCTGTCAGCTGATTTGGATTTTTTACAGAATATTCCTTCCGCTTACCCTGCAGCATTAAAAGTTTCAAGTGTTGATTTTGAAGGATGAGATCTATATTCAGTCAAAGTTGCAATATATCTGTCTTACTCTGCCAAAGCTCAGACCTGGAACATACTGTGAAACAGGCACACAACATGTGGGAGACTGAAAAGTTATTCATGCAGGAAATTTCAGAGCGCTGTGGGATTCATTCCTTCAATGTAAAGAACTCATTCTGTAACCACAGTTTCATTATCCTTAATTTTTTTTATATGTAAACTTTCAACAATGAGAATGAACAACTGCCAAAGCTATAGGAACTATCAGTAGCTCTGGGGCTAAATTGAGGGTCAATAGATATGTGAGTGTGAGAGTTTTATTTACTGCATGTCTCAACTTTATCCTGTTTGAAAATTCACTTGCTCTTGTGGAAGATGTAATGCACCCAGTGAGATGCAGCACAGTGTGTTGGGTTTCTACAGCATCTCTGGGGCGCAGCTTCATGCTGAGGGTGGGAGCTGGAGTAGGGTGGGAAAAAAAAGAAGATCAAGGGCAGGTCTTGGCCCATATAACCGCACTTTGGCAACTCCTACTCCTTTCAAATTGTGGGAGCTGAGTTAGAGTATCTGATCTTTCATTGTTAAAATGCTAC
Source organism: Pygoscelis adeliae (assembly GCF_000699105.1). Classification (NCBI taxonomy): domain Eukaryota; kingdom Metazoa; phylum Chordata; class Aves; order Sphenisciformes; family Spheniscidae; genus Pygoscelis; species Pygoscelis adeliae. Next base: position 1,095,822 of record NW_008824753.1, on the reverse strand, counting down.
CAGTAACTAAGCTGACAAGCAGTTTTAATGATTAAAAGGAAATTAACACAAAATTACGTTATCCTTCCCACGCATGCTATATATTCGTGTGTTAGGGAATTGCTGTTCCTGACTCCAAGTACATCAACATTGATCAAGCCCATTATTCTGCTCTAGGTTTTTTGACAGCAACTAGAAATGAGAGCACTTCAAACTAAAGCTACATTTCATGTGTATTAACTTTAACAGAAGTAAGTGTCTGGGTTAACTTAAGCACGATTATGACTAGTTACAGAAACGTGTGTATCAGCACTCAATTTCATTTACAAATACCTCTCTCCTCTTGGTCTCAGCAAGCACTTTTGGTTTAAATGAGGTATAATCTGACATGGAAAATAAAGCGCTTGCAAGTAGCATAGCACTTAGTGTAATATTGTGGTTGCTACAGTGAGTTCAGTGGGGCAATGAGAAGCAACAATGATGCGTGAAAATGTTGTAAGTCAGGAATGGCCCAGAGTTGTATCTCGTTGGGGTTGGGTTCTTCCCCTGTTGTCATCTCCTGTCTCCAGATGCCATCCTTGCCTGCCAGCACTGGAGGGAGGGATTTCGGCCTCACTGAAGGCGGGGGGAGTGTTGGCACTGGTGTTAGTGGAACAAGGATTTTCATGCAGTGTCTCTGGTTGAAGCACTGATCACAGACGTGTCCATGGCAGACCTCAAGTACTGTACCAGGACCATCAGCGTGGTCTCTGGTTCCAGTCCTGGACAACAACCAAACTGCCAGGAAGTCTCCTGTCCTTGTTTTCAGGCTTTCACTTTAGAGAAAGTGCTGGCCAAAAGCACATGGCTCCTTGGTAATCACAATTTGCTTTAGCGAGCTCATGAAAGCTGCAGCAGCTGGCTCTCACTTTGGCATAATGAAGCTGAGAAGGCAGAGTTGGGGGCTGGTCAAATTGTGAAACCCTGAATGCTCTCCCTGATTTACTCCTTGTGCAGCACCGGGGGAGTTGCATTTCCTCCCCAGATATCCATTTTGCTGTCAGCAAAGTGTGCAGCAGAGCCCCAAGGGTAAAAAAAGCAATATGCCAGATCTTTGCCCCTTTCCAAACTTGAAACTTAAAACAAAAGCAACCATCCAACCAAACAAAACCAGCCCTGGAATAAAATAGTGAAATCTTTTTGTTGGGAGAAATATTGCCAGTGGCATCAGCACTGCAGCCCATTTGGAGAACAGCTTCTTATTCATGTGAAGGTTGCCTCAAAAAGATGGGACAACAGAGACACCCTACTGCAAAGACCTTTGGCAACAATAACTTTTCGTTCACACAGAAATTCTTCATTTGCATGTAAAAAGGAGTTATGAAAACAGAATTTCATAGACACAGTTGTTATTTAAAAAGACCTTTGGTCGATGCATGCTTTCTGTTCAGCCTAAAACACTCTTGCCTTCCTCTGATGTGTTTAAGCTTATGAGTTGAGAATTGCCTAGCAAAGTCTCTTTTTGCTTGGTTTTTGAAGTCTCCAACAATGAGACTTCATTGTTCATCGTTCAACTACAACCAAACCATTGTGTGCTGACATATGGACCGGATCATTGTTATCACAGTGCGGCTTGATAAATTCCACTTGATTTCTGTAGATCAGAGATGAGATGAGTAAGGGTTAGGAACCCTTACTGTGAAAAAGCTGAACAGTTCAGAAGGAAGAATAAGGCCAGAATATTAGGTGCTACATTTCCATGGCATTTCAGCCTAAAAGTGGGTTTCTGGCAGCAGAAGATGGGACGTGACCCTTGTTATCTTACACCTTGGGCAGTGGTTCACACTTGCGCAAGGGAGCATAAGATGCGAAAAGCAACCGGCGTGCCATGGCTGTCTGAGGTGCAAGACAGAGGAGACCCAAGCCAACGGTTGTCAGCATATTGCTACTTGAATTTGGAAGAGTAAGTACAAAACCAACCAAGGCTGCAATACTGCAAAGCAAGTCAGGTCTTCACATTCATATGCCATTTGTTTGACTGCAAAAGGACACTGCAGGGACATAAGGACATGGCCTCAGCGCTGCTTGCAGAGTTGGGGGCTGTGTCATGGATTTGATCAAGTACGAGCAACACATGCATATAATCAGTTTTACAATTTTGAATACTTTACAGCTATTTGAGAGGACAATGAAACTATTATGTAAGCTTCCTATTAGAACATATGTTACTGATTTAAATAACATTCAGGCTTTAAAAGTTTTTGCTTCTGATGTCAGAATTATCTGTACAACCAAACCATTGTGTGTTGACATATGGACCGGATCATTGTTATCACAGTGCGGCTTGATAAATTCAGCTTGATTTCTGTAGATCAGAGATGAGATTTTTTTGTTTCCTTTATTTTGTAAGACTGTAGTTTGGTCACTTTTAAAATCTAAATCTCTCCAATTACCAGTGCGTTCGTTTTCAGAACGACCTTTAAAAATAAATAATACCCACATCAATGGCTATTTTAGATGTATTGCTACTGAAGATTTATTCAACAGATGCATGTGTGCTTTGAGATACTGTATGCAAGTTCAGTGGATTTAGTGTTTTATTTCTAGGTGAATGATTTGAAACCAGCTTCCAAAAGAAACGATGGTTTTCAAGCTGATGAATGTGTTCAGGGTTGTGCTGTTGTAAGTGTTTACTGGGTAGCTTGAGCTCAGTGGAGCTATTCAAGATTTATTGTGGTGAAACCAAGAGCAGGATTTGGCTCTCTAGGTCTGGTCTCCGTCCAGTAAAATTTTGGCTGGAGCGAATCAATCCCTGAAGAACAAGGATGTTGGATTAATGGAAGAACATGTTATTATTTCTCAAACTTATTATTAGGTGTTGTAAGCCAAACTGTTCCTTGCCCCTGTGCTCTCCCCCCAGCCTGGGGGAGTGATGACAAGATGGGAGCATCAAATTTCATGGGAAAAAATCCTAAATGGTCATGCACAAGTGGGGAGGGTGTTGCCAAGACCCTCACAGAAACAGAGCTGTTCAGTGAGTTCCCATCCCTGCAGCAGTCTCTGGAGATAGTTGGAACCCAGGTTTCAAACCCTTCAGTTTATTAGTATTATTTTTTAAAAATCAATTATAAATGCAAGTTTGTAGGTTCAAGGTGAAACTTGGGGAGTCTATGTTGGTTTCTTGGCAGTTTTGGATACTAAAAACGTGATTTGGTGTTCAGCGCGTGTTCAGCAGGCAGGTGCATAGGTGTGTGTGTGTGTCCAGTAATTACTCTGGAGGACACTGGTTTGGCAACCTCAGAGGCTGTAATCCTCTGTTTATCACAACCAAAAATATGATGTACGCATTCCCACCCCATGCTCTGTCTCTGCTTCAAACCTGACCTGCATGAACCATAGCAGAAGTGAGCAGAATATATAATTGTTTTGCCTATTAATTCCTTGCCCTTTATGTAAAGTTCCTGGCTTCCATGTCACTCGGGACGGGACACTTGTCCACTGGAACTGAATTATCTGTTGTGTATATTAATGGGAGCTACATTTCCTTTACAGTGTCCTCTGGTTCCTTCTATATGCTCTTTGTTATTTGCACACCACTGGGGTGCTCCTGTGCTGCGTCATACGACCAACTGCCACCAGCTTTGTACAATGTCTCATCCTTTTCCTATTTCAGCTGTCAACCTTCTCAATCATATTCTCTATCCTATTTTAGGAATAGATTCTGTCGTTTTCTATATGACTGTATTATCATGCCTAATACATGAGGGTTCTGATCTCTATCACATCTCATTAATTTTAGTCTCAGTCAATGATTATTTTTTGCAGGGTTGTTTTGTTACACTATGTGTATAATTATAGTGGATTTTCTCTCCTACTACCCTGGTAAATTGTTACTAAGAGTTTATTATTATATTAAAATAACTTACCCTGCTAAATTATTATCAGAGTGCATTAATTCCATTTCTCGTTAAAAAGTCCCGAGATGCATTTCCCTGGTTTGGGCTGATCTGACCCTCTGCACTTAACATAAATGAAAACATACATGTGTGCACAGTTGCATGCACATGGCAGTCATGCATGCTCACACAACTCCTCGCTTTGCTCTGACCCCCTCCAAGGTGGACGTGCCAGATGCAGTAGACCTGGAGGCACTCCCATCTCTTGCAAGCTCTTACGTTCTCTTCTCACCAGCCAGAATATTTCAGAAGTATTTTCAGAAATGCAGGTGCATGCGGTTGTCAGGAGCAGCTTGCTTTGAGTTACGTTGCTGTTTCACCTTACAGCAGCTGTGCTCTTGGGGGCAATTATCTGTATAGTAATTAATGAGGGAGTTTTCTCTGATGCTGCAGCGTGATTCACACAGCTTCCAAAAGATTAGTTTGTTAGTTACCGAATAAAATATTTGCAGATGTACTTTGCTATGATAACATCTCTGACTGGAGATGACTTGTTACAGATGGAGGAGTAAAGATCTGCAGGGCCAAAATGTGACTGCATGACCCAGAATTTTAGGCTCCTCCAGAAGCTAGCACGACCCCAGAGTCAGCAAGGGGACCTTTGTTCCTGGCTTTAACTTGCAGCGAAGTTCTGCAGTCAGAGCTGGGCGGAGAAAAAAGTCCTTTTGACTCTACCCCTCACTGCTGCCTGTCTACAGTAGCAGGGAAGGAGGGACGGCAGTCATTTGCTCTCCCTAAGAGCTGGAGTGCTCTTCCTGGGGGGCAGGGGGCGAAGATATCTTGGCTTGCTAGCTCCCTTTCCTGAAATAGAGTATAGACAGCAAAAGTGGGCCAAGTGATACCAAACACTTACTGCAATAAAGTTCATGCTTTCTTAGTATCTTGTTTCATGGGTTAAGGGTGAGCTTGGGACAGCCAACTTCAGCCATGTAAGAAACCAGTTCCCATTAGCTTCCATGTTTTTTTTCCTTTCTGAAGTGTCTGTATAAGCAGTTTTTAATAATGAGACCCTGTTATCAAACAGTGGGTTGCATTGCAAAAACGCAGCAGTTATGCCTTTTGCAAGTACCCAAGACATGGGATACACAACCTAATTCCTTTGTCTAGAATACTAATACTAATCAACTTTGATTAGTATTAACCTTAAACATGCTACTCCTGACTTGCGCCAAAGTTAGCTGTAGGAGAGTCAGAGCTGCAACCCATGAATGAAATTGGAATGGATTTGAGACTATGCACTTGGCAGCGTAAATTGTGGAGAGTAAGGTAAGTAGGTTTTAGAAGTCATTTAAATTAGTGTCTTCTTCTGATGGTGTCTGCAGCAGGAGAATGCTTGAAGACTCATTAGCTAATAATTCATAGTGAATACGTGCTGTGTGTGACTTAGCAGACAGTGTGAGCAGGGACTGACCCCGTTTGTGTGCACTGGGTTTAGCCATAGCCAGCCCTGGAACTGAAAACCATAACACACAGAGGGAAATATGATTTAACTCTGGGATCCTTTGACCTCTGAATAGGAGCAGGGGACTGCTCCTTCAAAATGCATGAAGTGATCAAGGTTTTAGCAGTAGAAGGGATAGCTGTTTCTTCTCGGGGTCTTGTGTAAAACTGCTTGGGAATTAATCCATTGCTTTGTTTTGGCATTCGTTATATTGACAGAGAAACGTTAGGAACAAGCGTATTACTGAAAGCTCCTTCTGTGGCAAAAGAGCTTCAGTTAGGAAGTACAAGACAAAGAAAAAATAAAATTCATTAATCATACCTTACCATATCATATGTAAAGTAATCAGGTTAGGATTGTCTTCAGTTTTGCTGGCCTAATAAACAGAGCATCTATCAGAAACACTTGTTTCAATGATACAAAAACGAGAGTGACTGCTTTCCTTTACCTATGTTCAGTGGTTTACAGAAAAGAAAATTCTGCACCAAAATTAGCCTGAAATTTGAAAAACTCATCAGTGCTTGAAGTGGGTCGTGAAATGAGCAATGTAATTCCTTCACATTACTCCTAATGCCGTATTTGTGTTTATGGATGTGTTGGCCTTGGTTGATGGTAGGTTCTGCTTTTGTAATTTAATTTAATTTCTTTCTTATTATAGGCATGCAGCTTGCAAATTTAATAATAAATTTCTGTAAATATTACTTTGGGAGGCATCTGTTCCTTAAGGAAGCCTTAGAACTGGTGTTTGTTTTATTTATAAAATATGCACAACGTAAATAGTCCCAGGAAGATCTTCTGCAAGGCTGGGGATGTGATGACATATAGGGACATTACGATCCTTCAGGTCAGACAAATCTGAATGAGTACTTGGAAAGCAATGTCACAAACTTCCACCTTTTTAGGGGCTTATCTGGTCACAGGTACAGTGAAACAATGGCAAGTGTTCCCCGTTGCCCTGATAGCTAAGGGATGAGGTAAAGTAAGTTTGCAGCAAATTCGCAGAAGGAACCGTATTGTTTATACATAAAGGGAGTTTCTGTGTGTGCATGGCTTTATCCTTGTGTCTCTGTACTAGAGAGCAACATCCTGTGTCAGTATGGGCAAGCTGCCTAGATGCACAAAATTTGGTGGAGGAGTTGTGGTTTATGTCAGTTGAGGGTTTTCTCCTATAAGGAGGAGTAGCCTTAGACGGAAAGAGATGTGTCGTGTGACTGAGATTTTTCGTATTTGCTTTGTTCTGGCCATTAGATCAGCTGCACTGTTTGTACTCCAAAGGCTATAAAACGTTACATAAACACATTGTATGTTGTAGCCATCATGACCTTACTTAAATCTGCGGCATCCAGGGAAGAGATGCTCAGAGGCACCCAATGCCTGGGGCCCCTGCAGTGGTAGAAGATGGATGAAGTGAGATACGTCTGAATGATGCCCATGGACAAACCATGCCCCAGAAGGCAGAGGGGTGAAAATCCCTGATTTCACCCTAGAAACCCCTATGCAACCCTGTATTTGGCAAATTGCAGGAGAGAGGCATCTGGGGATATTTTTCCATGCATCTATCCTTTACTCAGCCTTATGCAGTCTTCCTTCTCCTGATGTGGCCCTTCCCAAGTGTTCAGATGGTGGAGAAACAACAAAAAACACAGACAAGAATACGCCTATCCCTACTTGTAAAAGCACTCCTTCCTGACCTCTTGGGCGGGCTGGCTGTGCAGTATCCCTGAAGCAGGCAATTTGACTGTAGGGTTTTTTGGTGCAAAGCTGCATCAAAGCTGCAAGAGGTTCTCAGAGGGCAATGCAAAGCTGCTTTTTTTCCTCATGGTCCACGAGGACATGAGTTAAGAGAACTGTTACCTTTATTCCAAGATCAAAAGGAGCCCCGTGACCGTATTCTTTCGTCTGCTGCAATGTTCCCTAGACAATGCATTAAAGTATATATTATTTATTATTATGTATATTATAAAAGATAGCTAATCCACAATTTTGAAGTCCAAGAATCTCTATTTAAGAACTGTTTTAGCTGTTTGGATGTGGTCCTAGGCATCTGGTCCTGCTTGTGCATGGGGTTTGGACAAGATGACCTCCAGGGGTCCCTTCCAACCTCAACTGTTGCTGTGATTCTGTGAACTCCATGCTAGTCTCTACCTCCTCTGATAAACCGTCCTTGTATTTAGTTCCCCGTTGTTTAGTTCTTTATTATTCAGACAGAGAATTCTGAGCTTTTGGTTGGTTTGGGATTTGATGAAGTGTTGCATTTTGTTTATGTTTGAGTAGCAGCTTTATGCAACTTAATGTTACCAAAGGTGGAAGGTGGTTAAGCCCCCAATTTGATTTGCCACCATTTTTGCATTTTGCATTAACTTTGTATTATGCACTCTGTTGCAATGTTAGTGGAACATTACACATGGAGTTAAGCAGGTCAGTATGTGCTTTTCTGGGTTAGGACCAGAAAGTTTGGAATTCATACAAATGATCCTTTATTTATATTTTGCTAGACCTAAAGGATAGGAAAATAGGATGGAAAGGATTATAATTTTCTGCTGATTCAAAAAATGTTATTTGGCAAGAGTGCTATTCCTTTCAACCGCAAAATCAGAAGAAGGGTAACTCCGTAAGAGGACAGAGTGAGACCACTGTGCAATCAGCTCAGATATGTTAATTTGGGTTATGTGCGTAGAGAAAATGATGCCAGCAGAAGCAAACCTCACTTAATTCTTAGTGATTACCTGCTATTTATGACAGAATTACCATGATGTAGCTCTTGGAAGAATCTTAATGAAACTGAACTGGGGTGACATGTTGTCATAAAAGAACAAAGATGTCTGTGAGAGAGAGAGGTAGAGAGGGGTATAATTTTACTCTTCACCTTTTAACACTTTCATGATGATATTTTTTGAAAATATTTTTAATTATATTTCTTGTAAACAATGTGAGATTTGAAGGAAGTAGCAGTGGCCTAGTCTTAGAAAAAGAAAGCAAGTCTTGAGTTCCTTCATGCATTCAAATAGAGCTTGAATTGTTTCTTTTATAAGGGATCTTGGAACCACCTTGTCCCATCTCCATGTCCTGTGGATGGCTCACTGTGGCCTCTCAGATTTAGATGGGATCTCTTCCTGCAGCTCTCTAAAAGTAAGTATAGATGTGTCCTACCAAATGACCATCTTAAAACTATCTTCAGTTGATACTCTTCTCTTTACTTGTAGTCTCTGTTCTCTCCTCACCCTTTTTCTAAAGGACTTTGGTTGGATACCTTGAATTGCATGTGTTAGTTTAAAAGATGCTACAGTAATATTTTTTTTAAATGAGGTGTAACATTCAGGTCTGATCCTGAAGATGCCTAATGCAACATAGCATTTGTTGCCATATTAGCCCTAGTTATTTAAGGCGGCAACAGCCACGCTTGAAAAATGTTCACTTCCATGCTAATTTCATGCTGTGCCATGTAATATTTCAAATATTAGAAAACATTTTGCAAAGCTTGAGTGTTACTTGTGCAAGCCTGTGGTTTACATATTTATTCTGTTTACTTCTGCTGAGGAACTTTACATAGCCTACAACAATATCTCTGACCTGAGCCAGCTGACCTGGTTGGATCACCTTGAGGTTTTGGACCTGGAAGGGAACAATATTGAGGACATTGACCAGATGCAGTACCTGAGACTTTGTTGCAAGCTGAGCCACCTGACAGTGGAGGGAAACCTTATTTGTCTGAAGCCAAATGCAGAATCTGCAGAGGTGAGGACTTGGTTTGCACATACTGTGTTAATTTTTGGCAGTGCTTTTTTAGTTTGAGTTGGAAATGAGAAAAGTTTCTGTATCTTCCTATTGTATCATTCTGAGGGATGACATGGGATGCATTTCCCATCTTTCATTTCTTGTTGATTTTGTCCTTTTATGATGTCTCCAAGATGAGCACAAATGAAATACAAGGAGTGCTAGTAAAGACTCAGGCCTGTTTCCTTACGATGAGTTCCTTCTTACCTGTGAGAATGGGATTAAACTAGAAATCAGCTGTTCTGAGCCATACAGCTGTTCTGTCTTCTCCCAGCTTGCAGTGCAAACAGGCATCTTAAAGGAAGACCAAGGAGAGCATGGACCCCAGCTGTATGGATCCTTCTAGCCTGTAGGAATCTTGCAGCAGGTTAGAAAGTAGCCAATATTTTTCTTACAAGATGTGCCAATTGCAATGTCTCAATTAGATATCTGTCTTTGGGCTTTTGCATTTCTTTTGGAGGCTCTCCGGTCCAACAGCAAGTGCTCCAGGACCACCACGCTCAAAAGTTGAACCCTCAGAAAAACAATGCTTGAAATAACTAGGAAAAGCTATATTGTAGGAACTGCTTGTTGTCCTTTCCCCTGAAAGGTTAAAATGAAATGACCAAAAAGATCTTCAGCAAAAGCTGAAGATACAAAATACAGTGATTCACCTCTTATGTACTGAAATGATAAAATCATTTCTGCGGAGGTATTTTGTTGAGGGCATGAGATTCTCTGTGTCACAAAGATGAAAATACAGTAATACATGCTCTGCTTTGGGTTTTAGGGCACTCAACAAGAAAAGTAAGGGAGATCTAATTCTACATGAACAGTCTCAGGGCTGTATTACTCTCTTTCATTTGCCCCTGCTTCAAAAAAAAGCATTGTTGGGATATAAAAACAAGCATCTTAGCATGTACTGAAAAGGTATCTGGAGGAAAATCAGAGTTTAAAAAACTTGGTCAAATAAGACTGTTCCTCATTTTGGTCACATAATGTCTAACGCATATCATCAGATGACAGTTTATGGCCAGCACACGATATATTGTCATCCAGGTCTTTTGGAAGGTCACAGGCCTATGCACACACACATAGGTATGCAATACGCAGCACTCACTAAAGGATGGTGCAATCCCCAATGGCACCGTAAAGAGCTGATAACACGGGTTAGAAAGCAGAGCAGGAACTGGTGCTGTGACTCCACTGTGCCATGTTCCATAGCTTTGTTGTGCTTTTCAAAGTGATCATGCCCATGCCGTTAATTTGCATAAAAGGGTGGGTTTGATATTTGTCCTGGACTTAGACTTGAAAACTGGGGTGCTATCACTAAAACTCAATCATGTAGTAGATATGCGCATATTTAAAATCTTCGCACTTTTTAGATACATGAGTTATTAGCATTTTTCAGATATAATTTTTGGCTTGATCATATCCCTCAGTAGAAGGAGCCACAGAAGGTAGTGCTTTAGCTATCATAATTTTTCTCTCTGGAATCCGAAAGAAAATATTATACATTTGCCTTTCTGTTTTGAACTGGTAGAAGCATACTTCAGAGACCACACCTGTAATTATTTATAACCAAAATGATTTCTCCATCAACATTTCTCCCTTATGGAAGATACAATCATGAGAGGAAAAAACATATTCCTACAGTAAGGAAGCACACCTTGCTTCTGATGGACAAAGCATGCCTACTTACTCTTTTATTCCCACAGAGACAAATACAACTTCTGACACTTCCTTATCATAGCTTCCTACCATGAAAATGGTGCAGTATGTCCTAACAGCATAGAAAGTTTGTTTCTACTCCCTTGTCGTTCCTGCTCTACAAAAGTGGTATTTTTGGAGGATGTAGTTTTCACTTGGCATCTTCAGTCCTCAAATGTACTTGTAACGGAGAAATGTCAGATTGCCCTTGATTTGTTTAGCTGAGGAAATCAGTCCTTGGGATGCTGCTGCGTGTCGTCACGTAACGGGAGTTCAAAGAGGAGTGGTATGTGGTGGTGTGCCCTAATGCTCTTCTCCACACTGAATGACTGTCTCTACTCCTGTGCAAGTAGTTACATTCAAATGCCAGCCAGAATTTGGTGAGGGAGTCTGCATGACAGTATGTTTTACACTGAGCTGTAACGGAGGCAGACTGTAAGTTCACTGTAGTCTCCCACCCAGTCTCTGTGTTGGGAAGCTGCTCAGCCCTGGGGTGGTTACAAAGCTGGCCCTGCCCTCAGCTGCTGAGAGCTTCTCCATGGGCTTTGTCACTTCTTGGTTTCAACTGATGTTGTTTGCATTTCTTCAGGGTATAGAAAAGTCACCTGAAATACAGAAAAGAATAGATGTGGGCTTACTTTGGTGCGCCCTAGATGGCCAGCTCTAATTCCTCAAGCTCCTTCTTGTAAGACTACAAGCCCTTGCTACAGCTCTGTAAAAGCTCTCCTATTTATTTACTTTTAATCTAAAGAATGGTCCAGCTAAATTTACTGCTTTTTCTTCAGACGGCTTGTTTGCTCTCTGTAATTTGATTTTCAGATGAGCTCATCTTCCCCTGTTATCTAAACCAAGAGCAACAACCTGATGATAAATTCTGCAGTCTCTGTTGCAGTAATGTAACACGAGCGTAACATGATGCTTCTCTTCAACAGGACATGGCTGGAAATTGGCTGTAGCCCAGGCACTGTTCAGATTACATGTGGTATGGGGTAGCATGGCGATTGGTTGACTCATTTTCTAAATTAAGATTAAAGGCTTTGTTAGAGAAATTTAGTGTCTGCCTCTTAACAACAACAAACACACGCTTTATTTGGTGAGTTCCTTCTGCCAGCCTCGGTGCTGCATCGTGCAGAGGAAGGGAGCATGCAGCCAGCCAGGTCCCACAGAAAGATTTCTGTTTGTGACAACTCTGTGTTGAATGAGGACTTGGCTTTGTGGGGGTTTCTAATAATGCATGCAATGTCTTGAAAAGCATAACATTTATCTGGATGAAGCAATTGATTTGTAGGTAGCTGTCCATTCATATTCTGCCACTAGCAGTGCACTCTTGCTTTATACTTTCTTTAAGTAGAAAAGATTGCCATACCTTTTGCTGCCTTTTGTAATCTGAGACTATTTTAACCAAAAATATTCCCATTGCAAAGCAGCACGACCCAGTCAGCCCTGAGGTATTGCTAAGTTTTCCCAAAGATGAAGGTCCCATATGAAGGTGTATTTCAGCTGCCGGAATCCACCAAAATGGCCCAATTCGCAGTGTCCTCTGAGCACAGTTGTAATTGTTCTGGATTGGCCTTGCTGCTCAGAGGTCCCCAGGCATTGGCATGTGCTTGTGAATCATTTTTTAACATGTCAGCTCCACCCACGCATGCAGGAGGGGGCTGCACTCATGCTTTCCCCCATGGCTGTCACACTGAGTCCATGTGCATTGGGAGCAATCGTGTTGTTTTTCTAGCACACAGAAAAGAAACCCAAGTGCAGTCCATTTTAGCCTTCTGTGCAACTGCTGTTGGCATGCGACCTCTTGCAGAAGAAAACATACTTTGAAGTAATCCATCACATTTAACAGTGTATAAAATCGCACACCGAACCCCTGAAAACTGCCCCAGAAAATCAGTGCAGTTCATTTGCTGTAGCTGGTTTATGGGTGTGCCTAAAAACACAATCCATGGAAATGCTCTTTGTTTTTCCATCAGCAGCTGTAGCAACACTCATAACATTTTCAAGTCTTCCTATCACCTGAGTATTGATGCAGCAACCAGAGAATTACAAAAGCAGGGAGAGAGGCTGGATGAATGCTGAGGGTGCCCAGGCTTTCCATGGGCATCAGTGGCCTTCTACACTTTTGTACATTACACATAATATAACAAAGACAAATGCCAAAGTCATCAGTGGGTAAACAACAAAGGAGCCTTTGGGTGGGGGGCATGTGTTTGCACTGCTCAGGACATGTTCACAATCGATTTGAGTAGAAATTATATGAGGAGAAGGCACAGTGAAATGAAACTCCTGACTGTATTTATTTCTGTTCAATGAGGTGAATAGGTTTGCCTTGTAGAAGGCATTTCAAGTTGTGTGGCAGTCATACAAATTGAACACTGCTGTGCTGCTTGTGGAAGTCCACAGTCTGTTAAACGAAGTGTTCAAGTGACCACTTTCTCAACTTCTCCAGGAACCAGATTATAATTACAGAGCTGAAGTAAAAAAACTTATTCCCCACTTGGAGTATTTGGATGAAATACCAGCAAGCCAGACTACTCTCCTTCCTTCCAAGAAGATGCATGAGGATTGGCTAATCATCAAGGAATCCATCAAGGAAGGTGGTTTAGCTGGCGGCATTTCATTGTTAGGTATGTCAGGTTTCCTATCGGGGTTCATTTTTCAGGTTATGAAGTGTGAAGAAGAAAGATGAAGAGCAAGCTGGCCTCTTCAAAGCCAACTTTTAATTATAGCGAAGAGACGAAGGACATTGTCTTCTTCACTTGGGAAGTGAGGAAGCTGGAATTCAGCACAGTGCAGATTTAAATGAAAACTGTCCTAAGCTGGGCATCAAGATCAGAAAAATGCAGACAACCTCTAGGACATCAAGCAAATCCAGCAGTAGCTGGGAGTCTGTACTTAGCGTTCATTCTGCATGACGGGAAGAAGCAAAGCTTGGAAAGGAATGTTTCAACAACAGCTGTTCACAGCCCTTTCCATGGTAGCAGTCAATCCCATGTAGCATGGATGTAGCAGGATTTCCTACTCCAGTTTCAAAATAGGAAAGGCAATTTGGTCACCACCCCTCAATGGTAGTAACATCCCAGCAACTGAGACTGCATGGTCTTATAATAGATCTGTTCCATTTTCTTCACCTCTGTGATTAAGTCCATTACATTCATTAGTAGAGAGTAAATGGTTTGAAAATAAATCTTGTCCCCTTGCCTATAGCTTTGGTTATAGTTCAGACGTCCATGCTTTTATGTATCATACTACATGCACTTTACCACATACCATTAAATATTACAAAGTATTTCCTATAACTGCTCCTGTTGCTTCCCATTAGTGTGAGCAATGCAGTTGGCTTCCCAGCCCCCCCAGTTGTGGTTTGCCTGCCAACTGTACTCCATTAAAAATTTAGTTTGTTTTGGAATAAGTACATACGTTTGTCATTTATTTAATCCCTGTGGGTCCAAATCATTAGTTGTAATAGTAGTTACGGTAGGGAAAATATCCATTAAAATCTGATCCCTCAGTGATCCTGCTTTGGCAACATCAGCTATGGTTCAGAAAACTAGTTAACAAAGTGGGCTGACAGAAACAGTAGGGATGGAGCACAAAATTGTGAATTCATATTGTTTCCTAGTGTAACCAGACTTATATTCTTGCCTTCAGTTCTAAACTGATGAGCTCATATGGTCAGGTTCAGATATACCCATATTTTTTTCTTTCCTATAGCAGTGTTGACTCGGGTACTTTTCACACACTGTGTATTTCATGGGTTTGTATTAGCAACTATGGCCAAAATATTTTAAAGGTCCCTAACACTCAGCTCTTAAGGAAATGGCCATATTGTTGCAGAGCTGATTGCTCCACTGTGGAGCTGGTAGATGCTCAACACTTCACAAAGCATGCTATTCATCTAGGCACCGAAATGAAATTCCCTCTCCTGGGGGTTGTTGGCTGCACATGCTGCTCTTACAGCTGTGCTGTGCTCCCAGGACAGCTGGCAGTTGGGCAGGTAAGAGGACAAGGCTCTGTCTGCCTTCACTAGCTTTTGTATAATCCACCCTGCCCTGTAGTATTACGAAAACTCAGTTTTCGCCTTTCTTTCTGTGGTAGAGAAGTATGTCTCTGAGGCAGTACTGGAAAAATCTATCACTGCCATTCCCAGATTTCCATAACTCCTGGTATGTGGTTTGGCCTGATTGACTAATAGCTCTGGTAAGGTGGCTGTCACCATCTGTGTTGTGCCTGGGCAATAAATTTTGAGACTGGGGGCTTGGACTGTGCCTGTGGCAAGCCTGCAGTGGTTCCCCTGCAGGCAGGTGGGCAGCAAATGAGAGGCAGCTTACTCTTACCCTAGGCATGCAGGCAGGGGAAGTAGCAGAGCCCTGGACACATCCAGGTTCACCTGTGGGGCAGTCAGAGGTGGGTGGTGATGGTGCCCAGGAGCAGAAGGAGTGTGGGAAGGGACTTTGGTTTAGTTGAGGGTCTCCAGGTCCTGCTGTCTGCAGAGGATAGCTACAGGGGACTGTATGCAGCACCAGGAAGCCCACTGTCTCCAGGCTTGACCAGTTCCAGCATGTTTCTTGTAGCTGCAATGACAGATTTTTCTGTCCCCTACAGCTCCAAGTGTGCAGCAGCAGTCACCGTATTGGCAGCGTACGGTGATGGTGTGGTTTGAAGCCTTGCCCAACTGTGCTTACATTAGCGAAACCTCTCTCTTAGATCCGTATCTTGGGGCAGTAGCCAGGCAGGCTGGATGCAGCCCAAGACCCCCAACAACTTCCGGACCTGGAACTGTGCAGTGGTCTGCTGATGCAGGGAGATCTAGCAGTGCCCACCTGTTGTACGGTGGCTGTCCTCTTCCAGATCCCACTGTTTCTAATGAGCTGTTTCCAGAAGATGACTCCAGTGATTTGACACATGGTAATGTATGGGTTTTAATCCTGTTCTTTCCCACACCTTCACCTCCTTCTGAATGTTATTGCTGATGAAAGCCTGGGTGCTTTGAATACCACCCACCCATGCTGCTGCTACGTCAGGTTCAGCATATGTTTTCATCCATAGGACTCACCTGCTCTAGCGTGGGCTTTCCTTTATTTCCCCGTGCAGCAGAAGGTGCAAGTCCTTCTCCCTCCTCAGCCCCTCACCCTCATGCATTATGTGCTGCTGTCCCTCTTGACAGCCCCATATTGCAATGGTGCTTCCTTGCTGAAGTTGCCTTTCACAGCTCATCAAAAGCTGTCCTGCTCAGTTCTCTATATGTCAGCCTAGCTGGGGCTCACTCTTAAGTGAACACATTGGGGCACATCTTGTTCAGTCATAGGAATGTGGTCCAAGGTAGTCCTCTAGAAAGGCGTGTTGATGCACATTCACTCCCCATTGGATCATGTGGTCAAACTATGTGTACTGCAGTCTCACACTGCAGCAGCATTGCTGCTGTCAATGAGCACTTTCTTTTGGGTTTCCAGGGGCGGGTCCCTCAGCAAGAGGAGTCAGTTCCTTGACTTCATATACCTGGTCTACAGGCATACCACTGCCCTTCGTGTCCTGGGCACCTGGAAGTACTGCCAAGTTAGCAGCTCCTGGGGACAGCTGGATGGAAAGGGTTTTCACTTCTGGTACAATATTTGGCACTTCCCAAGATATCCTTCCCTGGCTCCCGGAAAGACCTTGACAGTGCAACTCCACCGGCCCATAGAGTGCAGATTAGATAGGAAGATGGTGTTTGTTTTCCCAGCATTGTGGGCTGCTTCTCTCAGATGCCAGGCCTGCCTCAGTTCCTTGCTGTAGGTAGGACTCAGGATGATGAACTAGATGAAGCAATGCAGTGTCAACAGCTGAGTGCACATTCTGGAAAGTACGTGAAAACCGAGTACAGCTTGCCAGGGAATGAGACCATAACTTCACATGCACTTTTAGGTAGCTAGCACTACTGATGATGGAAACAGTTTCACCCAGTGTTCACTGCTTCTTCCTGCCCCTTTGCTGCCTTGTCTCTTGTTTTGACAAGAGCATCTGCATAGCCACATGGGGAACCTGATTCTGATCAAGATCTATCTGAAAAATAACCCAGCAAAACAAAAAAAAACCCAAAAAAGCATATTTAGTTTAAATCTGGATCTGTTCCCTGATCTGACTCACCATATGACCACACAAATGTTTGGACCAGCACAGTGGAGGAGGCAGGGCAGGAGCAGAAGGAGACAGATTCTGGTAGAAACTGAGAAACTGCCTCTTAGCAGCAGTGTCAGGCCATGCCAGCTGACACTGTGAACCTACGCCATGAAATATTACATCCTCCTGTCTATAGGAAATGATGTTGACTGATTTCAAAGACAGCACTATTTGTTAAACGCTGGAGTAAAATGTTTTCTTTTTTCCTTTTTTCTTAGGACTCAGTCAAGTTATATGTGGGAACCCCACCAAAGCCCTTCGTGCAAGGAGGCAAAAGCTAGGTGTATGTTTTTCTTGTATACTTCATATTCCTGCCTGGTGACCTCCATAAATCCTGTGATAAACAACTCCCACTGTGGCTTGTGGCAGCTCGCTGTCTTCTGTAGTCCAAAAGCACTCCCAACATGCAATTGGCCTTGAGGAGGATGGAGAGTCTCTTGCCCTGATGTTACAAAGGTGCCCATGTGCTAGTAGCAATTAACCATCAGCTGTAAAGGAACACGTGAAAATCACATATCAGCTGCTGGCAGCACATTTCCTATCATCCTGGCTGAGCAAAGTGCAAGGCAGGATTGCAAAATTTGATGGTATTTCTACAACAGCTATTAAGCAAAAGATTTTTTTCAGCAGTGTTTCTTTGATGTTGGTGTAAATAGTCAGATCGCTAATGCTTCAAGGCCGTTCCTATTGACTAAACAAACACAAAGCCAAAGTTTGTTCCTCTTGGCAGTGGGGTGGTACCCCAGCCCTGCAGGTCAGCCTGCTCATTTTGGTGGTAACTTAGTGAGAGGCTACCCATGTGTGTAAGGGGGTGCAGTCTGCATCGTCATGGTTAGCTTTTGTGGGCCCTGAGGTTCAACATGGCACGGATGCACGTGCATATGTTTAAACAGGCTGTGCTAAATCAGCATGCACAGGACACCTGCGTGGATGCGCTGTCAGCAGCCTCACTTAATGCTGACAGCAGATGTTAAATAACTGCTGGAAAAAATGTGTCCCTCCCTTGTCTCTCTGCTGCCACTGCCTGAGCACTGGAAGCTTTTCTGAAACAAATTTGAACATTTGAGTGAGTTACTGTGTGTTATAAACTAGGATGTGGAAGGGGACTGTGGTCACATGCTGAATGATGCAGTTTCTGTGATACTGGTCTTAATATGCTTATTGGCATATTAAGCATATACAGGTTTATACACCAGTGAGATATAAATCAACGTTTTTGTTACTGCACCCTGAGTTCCTCAAGCTGTAACAGTGCACATGACTGGGGCATGGGGCTTCTTAAAACTGAAGAGCAAGAAAATGGTGAGGGGTGATCTGAAAACTCAGGAGTAACGGTGGACTTTGATGCCTTCTAAAATCCACAATCTAGAAATGGAGCTGGGGAGAGCTCCTGAGGTTATCAAGATAACTTCTGTCATTTTTGCAGCCACCTGCAGTGAGCCCTTTGAAACTCTGCAGTATGAGGACGGAAAACCGTTATGGCTCTGGAGGAGGAGGAGATCTGCACCAGGAAGTTGTGTTCTTTGAACTGAAAGTACGGAGAGAGCAGCACAAGCGGTGAGACCACGGGAGAAATCTTGTCCTGGAGTAAAACGGGCATTCATTTTCTGCTGTAATAATAAAATAAACTCTTTGGCCACCTGGTGGCGGTTTCAGGGGATAGCCTTGGCCTCCTGCCTTCCTGTCCCTGCGGTGGCACTCCTTCCATCAGTCCCCCCCACTGGAGCATCTGTGGGGCGGGCAAGGGAGAAGAAACCTGGGGGAAGCTCTGACCTCCCTCTAGAGCAGGCTGAAGACCAGCATAGACAGGGTGGGCTTGCTTGCTTAGCGAGAGCAAGGAAATGACTTTTCATAACTGGTATGACATTCTTGACCCTGACAGTGTCTACCTTCAGACAGTGAAAGAAATGAAAGTGGATGAGGTTTTCTGCAAGCGTCACATTGACATAACCAAATGAAAGGCTGAAAGGAAAATAACACCATGCTGAGATTCCCCCATCTCATAGACAGATAATGGTTCTTTTGGGAGTAAAAATGGCTTTATTTCTCTGAGCTTGCTTCACTGTGTGGTATTTTAAATCTGCCCCATTTCACTTGATTAACTTTAGGACACTTTCAGATAATCCGACACTGGCAGCTTATATGCCTGATCCATTTAGAATGATTTTCCATATCTCCAGGAAAGTGGGAAATCACAATTTCCCAAGCTGCGCTTGGCTGGCTGCATATTCACAGCTCAAAGGTTAACTAAAGGTGTGATACTTGATGTTGTCCAGGTGCCTGCAAACAGATCAGCAAGAAAAAGCCGCCCAAGCACTAAAGGTAACTCTTAGTGATGAGGAAGAGGGTAAAGACTGCAGCCTGACTGACAGCTGTGAAGATGAGTTGAGGGAGACTTGTGATGAGGACCTCATTGAAAGGATTTCTCTTGATTCTTCTTGCCGCTCCTGTCTTTCCCAGTCTTCCTCAGGTACTGGACCTAACCTCTGGGGAAGGGTTAGCATTGGGTAGTGACACGTGCTACTAACTTTTTGTAGATAGGTGTATTAGTAACTGCAGTGTTTTATGAGATCTGGCTTCTGTGCTCTAGAACAGCAATTTGAAAATATCATTGCAGAGCCAGACCCTAAGTAATCCATTCCAGTTTTTAAGCACAACATGGCGGCCAGCTGTGTTGACCATCAGTTGACATGTTTCAGCATGGATTTATAGAATTAAGAGGAACAAAGCTGATCTTACACCAGCTTAGCATCAAGTCTAGAGGAAGGATGTGCCTCTGTCTTTTACCTTGTGTCATTACTTTATGGCAGTGCTAGGTGAGTCTAAAATACTGTTGTTCCAACTGAGCTATATTTTACCCCAGCTGGCACTGATGGAAATAATGGCTGAGATAATGATTAAGGTTTAACTGGGCAACTGGGAATTCTGGAAAGATATGCAACCAAAGGGATGCATTCAGGAAAGAGTTTAAAAACGAAACATGCTCTTCTACTCAGGAACAAAGCCAAAGACCTCTCTGGAATTGCATTTACATGAATGAAAGCAGAATTCCCGCTCTTCACTGCTTGTTGAATATCCTATTTAAGAATATTAGAAACCTTAATAATGGTTATTCCAAATACATATCAAGTAGAGGAGCTTACAAAAGTACAACTTTAATCTATTTCTATTGTTAATAATCACTTTTTTTTGCCTCAATAAATATTAGCATGTGAGTTTTCATTTTACATTTCTTTCAAGGGAAAAAATGGATCTATTAAAATTTGGAAAAATATAATATATTTTGGAAAAAACAGAAGTATCATTAAACAATTCAAAGCTTCTGTGTATTAACAGTAATATAAACAATATCTCCTTAACAAGAACAGAAGCTGATTGGAAAAATCTAAAGGAATGGCCTATTGTCCAGTGACCACAGAAGTCTTAGATTATGATCTCATGGTTTCTTTAGGTTTAATCTCTCTAAAAGAGATTTAGATTTAATATGATTTCTTTAGATTGAGTATGATTTATTACGATCTCATCATCTTTTTAGATTGAGTAGGCAATGCCCATAACATCTCACGGTGTACCAGTGTCATGCCTATAGGACTATACAAGTGAATGGTTGGGCATAGATCTGCCGATCTTTAACCAAATCTGCTAGGATTTGGTTACAAGATTGATGGAATGGTTTGAAATCTAGTATTACCTAAGGGGGGGGGGGACGGACGCAGATGACCCAGATCCCAAATCACAAGCAGCTGGCCATAATAACCAAGATTCAAATAATCACAATCACAGTAGCCTTTGCCCGCTGTCACTAATAGACATATGTGTTTTGCAGAGCAAATACCTGATGAAACTTAAGCAACTGATAGACTTTATTCAGCAAGGCAGTTTAAAAATACGCTTGACCTCTGTGACTTGAGACTGTGTCAAGATTTGAGAGGTATTTAAATACCTCAACACTTAACTTCAGAAGTGTGTCCTGCCCAATGTGATTTTCTCACAGAAGGACTTGTTGCTGGAAACAATCCTTCTGACCAGGAAAGGACAACTCAATCTGAGCAAAACTGCTCTTATGTAAAAGTGTTTGCAGCATCAGATCCATATAATCTGCACTCTTTGGAAGTTGTTGAGTGTTATTTCGGGCTCTTGAGTCAGGCATACCAGTCTTTCAGGATGTCTTTACTTAAAAACAAATAAAAAACCATATGAAATTTAGACATTTTTAAAGCATATAGTATGATGGAAACTTTTCAGTGAAAATTTTGTATCAGCTTTATGTAGTTACCTAAGCAGTAAAATACATCCCCATCAATTAGGAGCTATAAAGCTGAACTTTCTGGGCCTGGGTTTTGGTGGCACATTCTTTAGATTGTGTTCCTGCCCTGGACCTTGCACATCAGGTGTTTAGATACAGTTCGTTCTTTTAATAGACAAGAGCAATAAGATCCCTGCTATATATAGAATGGTTTTAAGCATATATGCATGCATGTTATATTCATAAGTCAGCAACAAGATTTTTCTTCTCTGTATGTTGCACCTGAGGGTTAGATGGGCTAAAATATGAACAGCCAGATAGTAGCCCTGCATGTAGTGCAGTATTTTCCCTAGCAGTCAGGCACTTTCCTTAATTTTAAGGCTAATCTCAAGATCTTACTCTTACACCTCTGCCTCTGATTTAAAAAAAGTGGATCCAATCTTCTGTGATTATTCCTATGCCTTGACTTTCAAATTGCTGGATGGAGTCCTCAGGTATTTAAAACAAGTCACTGCAATCACTGGCCAGAAATGATGCAGGTATGATCCTGCCTGAGAACAGGAGGATGGGTCAGCTGGTCTGTCCCTCTTGAGCGGTGCATGGCTCGTGAGCAGTTCCAGTGTTTGGCACATCACCAGCAGTACTGGCAGGGAGGCTGCCAAGAAACCCAAACCCCCAACTGTCAGAGGAAGCAATTCAACAAGGCCAGCATCGCTGTGTGCCCTGGGACACATCTGCCCACTCAGCTCCATCACACAGCATTCTCTGAAACCTTTCACTCACTGGGTCAGTCATTTAGGAGTAAGCTGAACTGGTAAATCACTGTGCTTCCCCCCTGTTTCAGGTTTGTCACAAGCTCAGGAGGGTGCGGTGTTCTCCAGCCCAAGCCATTATCTAATTCCATACCCTCCGAAAAGCCCTTCACCTGTGTCTGTAACGGGTGTTGCAGCAAGACCCTGGAAAACGAGGAACCACAGGGTAAGATGCCTAAACATACCCAGCCAAGAGAAGGACAGGCAGTGGACAGAGCGATGCCAGTCAAGGGCTCATCAAGAAACTTCAGCCCAGCCTTTGGGCAAGGAACTTGCTCTCCTGAGCCAGCACAGCGTGCCGGCTGCCTCTGGATCCCGAGGGCAGTGCCAGCCTGCTGGGACCACCAGCCGGCAAAGGCCTATTTCAGGACCAGCAGCTGTTGGATCAACAAGCATCAGGTATGCGTGCTGCCGGCAGCACTGCCTGCAGCATGTCTGGGGAAAACAGAAGGGACTTCACGGCAGGAAAAAGCAGACTTCTATGTTGTCTCTGGAGTCTCCTGCCTGTTCTGTAAAAAGAAGTCCTTTTATTTGTGCTGACATTTGCCTTTGACATCTAATGCTAAATGAAACATTTTCTCATGTTCCTTATAGCTTGAGCATTGGAAATTTTGTATTTTCTTGAATAACAGCCCAGAATTTTCCTGTGTTCTTACTGCTCCATTCCCATGTTCCCCATGCAGGGCCAATGCCATGTCTGTTGCAGAGCTCTTGTAGTGGCGCTTGTTCAAGACTCTCCTCGGGTAAACCCCAGGACAAGTTCCTGACATCCCACTTTGTTTTTTTTCCCTTGAAACTTACATTAACTCATGTTAGAAAGAGCTTTGGAAAATAAAGTAGGCATTAGATAAGTGTCACATGCACCAAAACATGGTTATTTCTGAATGCGCT
The DNA here is from genome assembly GCF_000699105.1 of Pygoscelis adeliae. Lineage (NCBI taxonomy): Eukaryota > Metazoa > Chordata > Aves > Sphenisciformes > Spheniscidae > Pygoscelis > Pygoscelis adeliae. The sequence continues at coordinate 1,072,896 of NW_008824753.1, read as the reverse complement.
TACTGTAAGATTAGCATCATGTTGCTTCTTTGAAGAAATAAAACTGAGGAGTTGTGACATGACACCTTGATTTTGAAATTAACGTAATCACTATAGAGCAGTATAGGCAGAGAGTGCATGCCTGGTGTGGGAAGCTGGTGTGCCTTGTGCTGCTCCCAGGCCTGGCAGCTTTTGGTTCAGTTTTCAGAGCAGGAGACAGCAGAGCCGGTGGAGAGAATGCAGATATTCAGACCCAGAGTGCAATTTCACCACAGTGTTTCTCTCTTTTCCTCAGGCCCATCAGGGATGAGAGCCCTTCTGGAGAGATCAACCACCACCAGCCAGCTGTCTGCTCATCCACAAAAGCCTTGGAGAGGTTTGGGCTGATGAACACTGCTTGGCCCCTGACTGCCAGGGCCATGCTGCAGTCATTGCCAGACAGACCCACTGCCTCAACAATATCTCAGAACAAAAGTCCCCGGTCCTAGAAGATACCCAGGTGGCAGCGTGTGTTGGAGCCATGTACACAGCACAGTCTTGAAGGATCAATGCTATCTTTCAGCTTCTTCTGTAAGCTAAACACAGAGCTCTGCAAGTAGAGCAGTTCAAACAAATGCCATGATTTGCCTCAATTAAGGCTACAGCTGGTCCAGAGATGCTTTCTTTAAAGAGCACCCGCTGAACAACAGAAGAGCTAATCAACCTCTTATTATAGAAAAACATGATTATTTTTGCAGCCTTCATGCACTAAAACAGAACAAGTCCTAACGTATTTCATCTCGTTCACACCATGTCCTGCTCTGTGAGTCAGGCAGGGACACCAAACCAAGCAGAGCATGGAGCCTGCAGTTTGTGAAGTGGGCTGGAAGAAGTGAGGGACACAGGGCATTCCCTCTCATGCTCAGCCACCTGACCTAGCAGCAGCCCTGTGGTGTATCTTTTGCAGTCCTGGATGTTTAACATGCAAGAGACAAAGCCAAGGGCTTGAGAGGAAGTGTTGGCTGGAGAGGGTTGTAAGGGAGGGGTATGTGTTGCCCGAGGTAGAGCCTAGGAAGGCTGGGTGGTTTCAGAGCTGATGCCCCCACAGGAGCTCACCCCATTCACAAGCATCCGAGGTTCTTGTTGCCTGCATCGCTATGGGAGCGAATACTGACCAAGTGGCTCATCCCAATATTAACATTTTTGTTTGCTCCATAGCTACCTGGAAGGATTTCTCTCACTTCCTATGGATAGACATTGCATACCAGAATTTTATTAGCAGAGCTGACCTGTGCAAGCAGGTATCAGAGCATCCCCTGCGTGTGCCTTTAGAGTCAGGCATCCCACCTCTAGGTTTTTTTTAGATCAAATAGACTTTCCAATTTCATATGACTGAATAATTTTAAGTAATGCTGCAGCAAAGACGAGGCAGGGAAGTAAAGGAATGTTCTCTTGTTTTTTCAATAGGGCATTTGCTTTATATTCGGGTGAGATTCAAAACATCTGATTTAGTGACTGCGAACTGTGAGATGCTGATCCAAATGACTGTGCCTTAGAGCTTTATTGATGTTGCAGTCTGAAACCAAGTGTTACTGCATTTTTTTCCCAGTTTAAGTTACTATGTTAGATATATATTTTTAAATCAATTGATAAAACAGTAATTACGTGATGAGTTAATGAATTGGTTTATGTCTTCTTTCTACTGGTCAGCTTAACGTAGAGGAGCAGAGTAATAGAGAAAGCCCCAAAACTTCGGCTCATTGTGGTGATACTTGCACCACTTTCTCCTGCAAAATAGTCTTGAGCTTGAAGCTAGTTTGCCCAGTTTTGGTGAGTCCTAGAGGAAATCATCCATCAAAAGTCATTAAAATCACATGTGGCACATGATTCTGTGCAATACTATGGATGCAGGCAGGATTTCCCATCAGGTGTCAACCAACAGCAGTGCCTGTGTCCTTAAATGGGCTTCTAAAATTGACTTTTTGCCAGTGTCACTGACCATGACAATCACCAAAAAAAATCTGACCTTGTAAAAAAAGAAGAAAGTGGCAGCATAGTTTTCAGAAATGCTCTGTGCCCTCCCCATCTGCTTGAAGTCTGCAGCCCTCGCTGGCAGTCAGCACTGTTGACAATCAGGCCCTTCTCTATAGCCAGGGTTGTATTAGTGGGTGATGGGTAGGACTGTCTTCTCCAAATATTCAGAGCCTCCTTCTCAGTTTGCATCTTTGATTTCAAAGGGGCAGAGGGAAAAAAAAGCATAAGTAGTTTTTGTGCGTGGAAACTGGGGCAGCTAGACGGGTCTGCATGTGTGCATCTGCAGATGCAAAACTCTGGGTATGGATCTGGAAAGTACTCTCAAAAGCACCTGTGAGCTCATCTCACAGCAAACACAACTTGGCTCTGTGCATGCATAGGGCAAGGAGCTTCTCTGTGGTGGTGGAGAGGGCTTGAAGAAAAGAAAAAAAGGTCTGCCCTCATGTGTGGGAAGTAAGAGTCACTGAGGGCTTCATCAAAACCATTTAACTCAGGGTTTCCTGTTTTAACTTCCCTTCAAGTATGCCGGTGATAACTCTCAGGGGTGCAGACAGTGTGTGACCTTCAAAACAGCCACCCCACCCCTTACTAACCAACTCAGCCCCCCTGATGGCCTAACTGGTAGGCAGTTGTATGCTGTGTAGTGGCATGACATGTGTGTACAGAGACAGGAGAGGGTGTCCACCCTACCTATTGATCACTGCATCGGCTGGTGACCCAGCATCTTCTCAGGTGCATATCCGTAGGTATGGGTATGTAAGATGGGCTTGAAGCCATGTGCTCTTGTGTCCTGGCAGTGTCACCGTGAGGATTTAATGTCCAGAGCTGACTTGAAGGCCTGAGGAGCGAAGCAGTTGGCATGAGCGCTGTGGCTTTAGTGGCACTGTCCTGCAGCAGAAAGCGGCGATGCTGGGAGCTGGGGGCCTTGGGGCACTTGCAGGGCAGCATCTTGATGCCACTCTCCTCATTTGATCCTCTGGGTTATATACAGGAAAGCAAAAGCTCTGCTCTCAGATAGACCTTGTGGGCAGGATGCCCCATGCTTATCTGGGAGGCGTGCTCAGTCTCGAGCTGCACTGCTGACCACATGCCCAGAGCACAGGGCAGGAGGCCAGAGAAGGATGCTCCCATGCTCAGTGAAGCGATAACACTTAGCTCTTGGGCATTGCTTTCCCGAGGTGGATCTCCAGCTGTGTTATCCAGCAGGACAGAGACTGGTTTCGTGCATACAGAGAGGAAGGCAAAGTGACTTGGCAGAGAGCAGCGGCACCAGTAGGAATCTGACTTCCCTCCATCATGCATGCATCTTGCTAATATGGTTTTGGCAGAAGGAGTGGAGGAAGACTAATTAGTTCTCAGCACATGAAAGGTTAGCAGGTAGCAGAGCCAAGCATTGGTGGACAGTTCTGTCACAGGCATGAGGTTTTTGCATGACACCTTCATTGCATCCTTTCTGGGTGATCTGACCTGCTGAGTGGTATGTGCGAGAGTATGTGCTCTGAAGCTAAATGTGTAATGAGACCCAGTGACAGGCTGTTGTGCATGGAGCAGCAGGGAGGCTTGTTAAGAGAGCAAGCTTGTGATCACAGTGCGACCTAACAGGGAAGAAGGGGTGGTAGTCTCCTCATTGCTGGTAGTGGGTGCACCTCAAGGTTTCCCAAAGGTGCTACGCTGTTCTCTGTCGCAGTTTCCAGGACAAGCAAAATAAACAGGGCTGTTGCAGATTAGATCTGCACAGCTATAACAGATCCACAGAGGAAATTATTGCTCTGGTTTTAGCCTCTGCTCATCCACTTTCCACCTTTTTAATCTAGAAAATGTAAAAGCCAGCCAGGGCTTTAATAGGCTAATTAGGAAATGTCAGGCATGATGGGCTACCCGTGAATTTGATTCTCGTGGCCCAGAAGGGAAATATATGGGGAGTTTCATCCTGAGTTTTCTTGTTGCTGTTTCCTCTCTTAAAATCCTGCGTTGGTCCCTTGAATATGGACAAAGTCATTTAATGAATGATCTTATTCCCATCCCTGCCTTTGCAGACTCTTAATATTTATCTCGGTAGGATCCTTGCTTCCAGTTGGATGCAACCATTTTCGGATGTTCATTACCAGGGTCCATCCCCTCGTTCTTCTAATGGGCCAGGAGCTGCTGATGCCTTTAAGTATCTCACTGCCTTACTGGGATTTGCTGCCAGCTGCCAAATTGATATCTAGTGTGTAAGCAGGAGAGAGGGGCAAGAACTGCTCCCCCCCTCACCTATTAATAAATTAGCGCTGCAGGGAAGAGTTTTCTGCCAGGAGCTAAGTCTCATCAGTGCATGCTGCTAAGCGAGAGGGTTGTTAGCTGGGGGCAGCTGCCCTGCAGGGAGTAGGGCCTGGAGCAAAGAGATTTGGCCCAAAGCAATGATGCTTCAGCATTAGAAGCACGGTCCATCCAGGAGGCCTCTCAGCATCACTTAGCTGGTGTCCCGCAAGCGGCTCTGCTGGAGTGGCTGGTGCTCCCCTGCATACTGAAAGGCTCTGCTCAGCCAGAGCTTTAAAAAATAATTGGAGAAAGAAGCAGGGAGCTGCATGCCAGCCAGCCAGTTATTTCAGTGTCTAAAAATCCTTCCTCCTCCTGAAGGGAGTGTGTCTGGGACGGCATCCCACCCAAACAAATGGGCCCTGACAAGTGAAGGCGGTTCCTGCTCAGGCTTGGATTGCATTCTGCACCTCCCAGCTCTGCAGAGCCCAGCCTGTCGCGGGGACCTTAGCATCCCATTTGGGGACAGGCCAAAGGGGATGCTAGCCCTGTTCAGTGTCCCCATCGCAGCTGTGTGCACAGCTCACCTCTGGGCTCATGGTTGTCATGCTTATTACCGAGGCCATTACTTACTCATGTGGAAGGCTTGGGGTTGCTTTGCACTTGGAACAAATTCATCTTCATTGCTAGATGAAGAGGAGATACTTTCTTTGGCTGCCAGGGAGGAGAAAGTGCAGGAGATGTTCAGGAGGGAAAGTCTCATACACATCTCCTCTTCAAATACATACAAATGACAGTTCAACTCAGGATCATTTACTACATGGTTCCTTGGCTTGCCACCATGTTCAGAGGCCAGCATGCTCGGGCTCATTGCCATGAGCAGTGGTAGGACATGGACACTTCTGCGGTATGATTAGTCAGATTCATGCTCCAGTAGTGCCAGTCTCTCCATTGATAAAGCAGGGTTTAAGACAGCTTAGATGTCTGCTGGGTACCATCCGATGCCAGGTGAGATGAATCCTGCCCTGTGATAGCTTTCTCAGTATGCCAGAGTATCCTGGCCATGTTTTTATTGTTGGCAGCATATTGGTCCTCTTAAGTTCCCCTGGGGGATACTGGAAATATGAGGGTAAATATATCTTTCCTCTCCTGGCTAAGCCAAAGGACCAGCCTTGAAGAATGGATATGGCACAGGAGCATGTGACTGCTGGGGACAGCGCACCTCGTGTCACTGTACGTGGCTCCTTGAGCAGGCCTGCGAAGCTTTTGGACCTTCCAGGGAGGCGCATGCAGGGGGCAGGCAGGGCAGCTTCGGGACAGCAAGGAGGGCTTGTCCTGGACTGAATTCAAGGTGCCACTGCAGACTGCGAGCTGGTGCTGCAGGCAGAGAGCTGGCCCGCTGCAGATGCATCTGGGAGGGCAGGTCCGCTGCCCGGTCCCCAAAAAGAGGGGGATGTCTGTCATCGCTGTCCCCAGAGAGGGGAATGCTGGCTGGACTTTTAGAAACCAGTCCAGCTAGCTGGGAGGTGACCCATGTAGTGGAGATCCTGCCTGGGAGGTCTCCTGCTGTCACTAGAAGAAAGACAACCTTGTGGTGACAGCCTTGATCAAGCCTTAGGGGCAGTGGAGTCATGTTTCAGCTCTGCACTGGTTTCCTACGGAGCAAGGACAAATCGTGTGATCTGAGAGGAGGTGTAGTGTGGTCTTACACAGGCAACAAAAGCAGGGCCTTGTTCTGACCTGTCCCTCAAACAAGGTATCCACCACGGGCACGTCCTCTCCCCATTGCCATAAAAAACCTCATTGCACCTGCGCATTCCCAGCTGGAGCTCAGCATGATCGTGCTAAAATTAAGGGAGTATTTGAGATAATTTTTTAAGCATGCCAGGGGATGATGGCCTTGCAACAGGATCCTCCCGCACAGCACAGCGTAAACCAGAAAAATAAAGTGTCAGATTCCTGGATGGAGAGTTGCAGTGTCATTTATAAATATAAAACCTGTGCCTGAGGAAGAGAGTGACTGCATGTGCAACCAGGCAAGCCGCCGCTTTAGCTGAATTTGAAGAGCAAGAGGAACATCTTGAAATGGACGCTAGAGGGAAGAAGAGAGTCTTACAAGTGTAACTTTTAAAAGTAAAAAGGCTCAGAAACCAAACCCAAGCAGCTCCAGAGCGTTTGGGAGGCATTCAGCACACAGTGGGCTCAGCATTTTCTTTCTCACCTTTTCCAGCATCCAGTGTGCTGGCCTCGTGTGACGCCCCTAAATGTGCTATGCTGGTAGTGGCTTGCTGTATCACATATGACTTTGATTTGTTTGGAAATATTTCCTTAGGAAACCTGCAATGCCCACAAAATGTAATGGAGAGCATCCCTGACCCCTGCCTTGGCACTGGAAAGCCATGGTGCTATAGGGCATCTGATGATGCTACATGCAATCCCAGCATGTCTTAAAGAGATTATTTTTGTCACAGGCCATAGCTGCAAGCTGGAAACAGGCTCTAGACCATGCATGGCTTGAACTTCAGCTTCTCCTCCCTTGTTGACCAGGGACTTCTCATCTCTGGAGCCCAGCAGAGCAAGGCAGAACTTCCTGGGGGCTGTGCTCCCCAGCACCGCTGGGCAAATCCCTGCTGCCAGGTCTACCAGTCTGAAACCAGTCCTCTCCCAGCCCAGCTCTGTTAAAACTCTCTGCCATTTCTCTCCCCTTTATCCCCATCCTTGTCTCTTCCATCCTGGTACCTCCCAGGCAGGACCTCACTGGAAGAGC
>NW_008824753.1:1060714-1065874 GCF_000699105.1 Pygoscelis adeliae | reverse complement strand
GTTTGCATTTGTTGCTGCTCTTCTCTCTTCCATGGCTTTCCCCCCGCAGGGATCTTGGCCCTCCTCCTGATGGCAGGACGGCGCTGGGAGACTCTGGCAGTGGCCATGAGGGCTGGTCCCGAGGGCTCAACGTCTGCCACCACCCAGCCCACGTCACTTCTGTCCCAGCCCTTTCCCCACGTGGAGCCTGGCAAAATCAACACCCAAATTCTTACTGCTGCTCTGTGGGCAGGATCAGACCCTTCTTCCCCAACAGCGAGCACCAACCCAGTCCATTCTCCATCCCTGGGCCACCTTGCTGCTGTGTCAACAGCATCATCCACACCCCAGGGGACATCTAGAGCTGTGACAGGGACCTGAAGGCGAGTACCACAGTACCTGCTCTCTCCCCACTAGCCAAAACACATCGGCCACAGCCATGCTGCCTGTGGGGATGGTGCTGAGCATGTGCTGTCTCCTGGTCATGCCCTGGGCTGATCAAGTCCACATGAACCAGGGCTGTACTGGGGCACGCACTAACCGAGGGTATGAGCAATCGTGGCTGCACCATCTGCCACATAAAGGAGCTACATCGCTGGCAGGTTCAGGGAGAGAGAAAGCAAAGGCAAAACTGACGTGGGAGCAAGAGAGGGAAACCTTTGGGAGATCTGCCCCAGGAGGAAGGCGCTTGGCGAGAAGAGGAAGAAGCACGCTGCGGTGAGCAGCACAGGGGGAGATGGACATGCTGGCAGCAGCAGTCAGGTTGGGAGCACCACGCCATCCTGCCACAGGAGGAGAAGCACATGCTGCTGGATCAGACGTGGGGCTAGTAACAAGGCAGGGATGAAGGATCCCCCTCCGAAGCAACACCCCCCTCGAGCAGAGCGGTTAGAGCAGAGTGTGGTGTATCCAGACCGCCTGAATGACTCTGCTAATGTTGCACGGTCTTGCCAAGGCGAGCATCTTCCAGGGTCAGGGTATGGACCTGTCAGCCCTTACAAGAAAAGTGCTGCACACCAGGAACAACAGCCAGGATCAGGAAAGGGTCATCTCCAGGAGAAGGGGATTTCCTGGATTAGTCACCAAATCTTCCCCCATTCAGAAGTTCAGTCCCAAGAGGTGCTGGGACCCTCCAGAGGATGTCTCCTGCTGCCTCCCCAGGTGCAGCTTCACAGGGTTAGCCAGGAATTAAAATATTCGTAGGTCTTGTGGTGTCAAAGCAACAAATATCTTTTTCCCCTGGACGATCACTAACAAATTAATTTTTAAATGGGAAAAAAATCTACTCTAAAAATCTAAGCTAAAAATCTCTAACCTAAATCTAAAATAAAAAACTCTCTTTTCCCTGATTTGTCCTATCCCTTTCATTTTATCTAGTGTCAGTTTTGGTGGTTTTGAAGAAGAAAAAGAGAGGTGTTAACTTCCCCTTTCAACTGCTATTGCCCAATCCCAATTTTTTGGATTATGAACAGTGCAGGGGAAGCAGGAATCCAAACACAAACCTTTGGATTAGACTAGTGGCATGGAAAAACAAAGGAGAGGCCTTGGCTGCTGCGGAAAAAGCGGTAACTTTACCTTAAGATGGAGCAACTTTGCAAGTGATTTACAGGGGAAGATGAGCAGAAGGGGGATCAGCTTTGGGATCAGCTGCAGCTAATTCACGTTGGATTTTATAACCGCCTCTTAAGAAGGCATCGCCATTGCTGTGCACCACACCTCAAGCACACGGCTGGGTGGACGAAGACCCTGAAGGTGTAACCCGGCTGGATGAAGGCCTGCCTGCACCTTGCCTGCACTGGCAGAGAGCCAAGCTGCTGGCCTCCAGTCTGGGGCCAGCTTCCAGAAACCCCCAGAGTCTTGTGGGTGGCTGAGGTTTTGGGTCAAGGCCTTCTCTCCTGTGTGTCCCCAGCAGAAGGATTGGGTGCTGGTGATGGTGCTAGGGAGAAGGAGCACCCCACCTGCAGGATACAAGCCCAGGCAGGGGAGCAGAGAGGTCGTAAGAGTTGGGATCACTGTTAAGTGCCCAACAGGACCCTGCCCCAGCCTTTCCCTTGGTGTCATTTTCACCTGGGGCGAAAGCCCCTAGCATGCAAGGGGCTAGGAGATAAGGTTCATAGCAGAGACGGGTGGTATTTGAGCTGAGCCCAACAGATTTACTCCTTTGCAACTTAACCAACGTGATGTGCTGGCCCACCTGACAGAGCATGGTGTGGAGGCTGAATATCTCATCTTGGGCCCTGGATACCCTGCCCTCTCCTTTGCCCTCAGCTACTTGCTCCCCTTGTAGTCCTGCCCCTTTTCTCTCAGGCCTCTGATGCTTCTGCTCCTACCTTGAAGCTCTCCTGCAAGCAGCACGACCCCTTCACGGAATCACAGGCTGGTTTAGGTTGGAAGGGACCTCTGGAGGTCATCTGGTCCAATCCCCCTGCTCAAGGAGGGCCACCTAGAGCCAGTTGCCCAGGACCATGTCCAGATGGCTTTTGAATACCTCAAAGGATGAAGATTCCACAGCCTTCCTGGGCAACCCGCTTGGGCTCAAGGTGTGTTTGCAGGGTCACGTTTCTGGCAGTGGGTAGCTCTCAGTGCTTCCCCCTTAAGCGGACCAAGGGTCTCATTGCATGGCAGAATCAGCTGTATCCCCATCCTGCCTCTTGCCATGCCCAACTGCATTGAGGTGGTTTGGGGAGAGGAAGGGGATTATCCACGCAAGACCTGGGTGTTCCTATGGTTGCAGCAGGAGCAGGTCTCTGTTGAATCCCCAGCTCAGCAGCCAGCCTGCCCATCTCAGCTCTCGGGAGCTGGTGGCTGATGCTCCAGGAGCACTACACACTGTGTCAGGCCGTGCTGGGCAGTGCCTCCTCCTAGGGCAATGTGTTCGTGTGTCCAGGCTCTGGAGCATGGGACACATGGGATGCCTGCGTGGGAATGCTGCCAGCCCCGAGCAGGAGGGAGCTGTGCTGCCGACACAGATGGGCAGGGATGGAAAGGGGCTGTGGTGTCATGCTGGCATTTGGGAAGGTGGCCAAAAGTGCAAGAGGGGGGACTTTGTGTGTGTGCACGTGTGTGTGTGAGAGTGTGTGTGTCTGCTCCCTGCCAGGTGGTGAGCCCTGATGGGGACAGCTCTGGCATCACTGCCACCCTGCCCTGAGCCAAGAGCCGAGGACATGGGAGGTCGAACCAGGGCTGCAGGGGAGTGTTCAGCCTGCAGGAGGGCTTAGCCAGCAAGACCCTGATAGCTCCGACTTGGCCACTGCCAATCCAGGGCCCATGTGGAAATAGCAAAGAGCTGCAAACACACTCCCTCCTGCATTTGCAGTTCTTGGCAGGATTTCTGTCTTCCACTGGATACTTGAGCCAGCACAGAGGACCATGGAGGCTCTGGCAGAAAGGCTGTGAGAATCTCCATGTTTTCATTTGAGATGCCCCAAGCTGTATCCTACCCCAGGGCATAGCCCCCATCCACCCTGCTGCAGCCCTTCCCTGCCCCTAGGTCACCACAGACGGAGGAGATGAGGACCAAGTGGCTCTGCAAATCTCAGCCTCACTGCTTCCCTCTCTTCTGAGGTGTCGGTGCAGTGGGGAGCACCTCCAGGTTCAGTTGTGTTGTCAGGTCACCCCCACACCGTCAGTGTTCAAGCAGCATTTCAGCCTCACAGGAAGGCAGCAGAAGTCCTTTTCTCCTGCCCATGGAGGTGTGTTACCCAGGCAAGCCCTTGAGCAGCACTCCAGGGCACACAGGGTGGGGGGTCAGTCCTTCTGGCAGGGCCAGTGGTTTACAAAACATCAGGCCAGATTCCCAGCTGGTGCAAACTGGTGTTGCCTCCCTGATTTTCACCCAGGCCAGCTTATATGTGGTAGTTGCAGAGCTGGTCCTTCACTCTCCAAGCACCGCGCCTGTCTTGGCAAGGATCCTGGGATGCTGGCAGGGTTTGAGTGGTTTATTTAACGGGCACTGGGGCTGTTGCCTGCCACATGTGATTTATTCTTGTTCTGGATCACGGAGCTTGAACCGTATTTCCTATTTCCAGTGCTTCTGCCATGGCTTCGTTTGCAGCAACTGCCCGTGCTGCATGTCCAAGTGGGGTACCAGAGCTGAAGGGCATCTTCCAGGTTCCCACGGCGCCAGCAGATGCTCAGCACCCATCTACATCTGTGTCCTGCCCACCTCCAGGAGGCATTGCTCAAAGCTCTTGACTTCAGTCCAGGACTGGTGTGCTTTGGTCCTGGCACGTTGACCCAGTGGGTCCAGGGTTCCCCATCTCCTGCTCAGGCAGATGTTGATGCTTTTCACCAGAGCCACCAGCTTTTTGCGATGGGATCAGGTTGGCTTGGGATGAGAGACCCAGGACACGCTGGTGTTGATCTAGGTGAGCAGGCAGGTGCCGATTCACCTGCTCTGAGGATATTCATGATGCCGTCGGGGGGGGCAGGCAGCAGCAGACAGAAAATAAATACAGCTCAAAAACAGGAGAGAGGTGAATATAAGGGAGCATAAGAATATCTCTGCAGAGTAAATCCTAACCCCCTAACCCTAACCCCCTAACCCCTCACCCCTGGTCCTGCATCATCTCCAATTTTAGCCCGTAGCAGGCTGTCCCATGCAGGGCCTGTCCCTGAGGCTTTCCCCTCCAGCTCTGCTTTGGGTTGCTGGGGCTCATTGGCACCATCCTGAAGCCGAGAGCAGGTGTTTGCTCCAGCTCTGCAGTCTCCTGCCTTGTCTTGCAGGGGCCGGTGTGAGCAGCAATGCTTCATGCTGCCGGTCCTGTCTCCCCGTGCAGCACTCGACACGGGCTGCCAGCATCCCTACATGAGAAATTTGGGTGTTCTCCCTCCAAACCGTGGCATGCATGCACTTGGTGCTCCAGTGTTACCACCTGCTGCCCCCAGCCCCGCTGCCTTGCTGATGCACGGAAGCCGACGGCTCCTGCCAAATTGCAGAGCAAGCAGCAGAATCGTGCATGGGAGAAGGGACCAGGGGGAGCACACCAGGCTTCATCCCTCTGTAACGTCCCAGCCAGTGTCATCCTCTCCCTGGCATACCCATGCCCCTGAGCAGGCAGCGGCCACCGTGTGAGATGGGTGAGCACCTGGCGCTGCGGGTGCAAATACTTGTACCCAAATTCCTGCCAGGGCTGTGGAGGGGAAGAGCTGTCCTGGCCGTGTCCCCCAACGCCCTTGCCA
>NW_008824753.1:1032709-1060698 GCF_000699105.1 Pygoscelis adeliae | reverse complement strand
CTCTTCCCCGCGGCTCAGCCCTGCAGCAGCCCGCGTTTTCCTTATTTGTTTTTCTCCCCCTGAGAGCTATTCTTTCCCTCCCATATGCTGTAATAATTACAAGCGATAACTTAACAGCTGCTCTGCTATTCTGGGCTCAGCAGAGCCATGCGCCTCCGCCTTCCCTCCCTCCCACAGCTCCGGGTCAGCGTCTTGGCTCCGGCAATCAGGGATTCCTGCAATTTCTACCACTCGGGAGGATCTGGACCTTTTTCCCCTCCATCACCATCTGTCTCCTGCCCACCTGCCCCAGCATCGCCAAGGGGGATGGGACTGCAACATCCATCTGTTACCATGGAGAAAGCTGAGCCAGCAAAGTGACGTGCCCCGCATCCCGGGTGAAGGCCAGCGAAGAGGGGGCAAAAGGGATTTCCTTGTATATTTGTTTTATTATCATGTGTCCAGTGTCAGTCGTGGGGTCTGCCGCAGGTGACAACCACCACCCTCGCCCACAATGGATGGTACCTCCTAAGCCCTCTCGCTGGAAGAGGTTGGTGGCCTTAGACCTGATGTGGCAGATGCCACCATCACAGCTGGTGGACCAAGTCCACATCCCTCAGATGAATGCAGTGCCGTCCCTCCTCCCATACAACAGTGGTGGTGCAAAAGTGATTACATTAAAAAAAGCTTCTGGGGTTCAGCTGCTTTGGTAGCAGCCCAACACTGCAGGCTGCAACCAACTGAGCTAAAGATGGTGCAGAGATGGAGAGCAGAGCAGAGTAGAGAAGGCCAAATGTGGCTCTTCAGTGGTGAGCAATGGCAGTTGCAAAACTGGACTCCTGTAATAAAAGGTTGCATCTTGTATTGGCCTGGGCCTTTGCTAAAGAGATAAGGGAAGAGCAAGGAGGCTGCCCATGGCCTGGAGGTCCTCTTCACTGTCCTGTGTTGCATGCTGCTCCAGCTGTGTTGACACACGCACACACAGCCCATAGCCACCCTGCGCACGCCATGCCACCCTCAGCGCTGCACCATGCCGCATCCCACCCTGGCACGCTCCCAAGGAGGTGATAATTCCCCCAACAGCATCCCTGGGGTCCAGGGTAGCACCCAGCCCTCCTGCTTTGGGTGTGAAAGGGTTTTTTTCTCCCTTTACAAGAGATTTTTGCCTACAGTTTATCCAATTGGTGAAAGCCCAGCATGAAAGTACAGCAGGATGAGGTGTTTCTGCCTGCTCCCCCCCAAGGGAAGTGCTGCATGTCTGAGCATCCCGTTCTCTCCCCGGTCAGTGAGGATGCTGAGGCCAGAAATGCATCTCCAGCACAGATGAAGCTTCCCAGAAATGTGTCAAGACAGCCCGATCCGCAGCGATGGTAGTGAGACGTGCGAGTCTCTGCTTCACGACAGCTCATCCAGCCCACGAAAGGCTGCGCTCTGCTTCCCAAGCAGTGCAAATCCAATGCCTGCCTGCCTGCTCCTGTGCAATCCTGTACCAGCTGCTTCCCGTCTTCCAAAGGCAGCTTTCCCAGCACCGCTGGTTGCAGTGGGCTCGGGATGGCAACGAAGTCCGGCAGCAACCTGAGGCAAGTGTCTGCGGCGTGGCCAGCACCTGAATTCATTTTTGGCAAGCTGGGGTGCAGGCAGGCTGCCTGTTCTTCCTCTGCCATGTGTGCTTGGCTTTATTGAGATAGCAAAACGCTGGGGATTAAAGACAGGATTTTACTTAAGGATGGGATTTGCCAGAGCCACCAGCCTGCAGTGGTCCTGGCTCTTCTCACCCTGCACAAACACCTCATCTCTGCATGGAGATGTGTACCACAGCAGGTGACATCCTCCCCTGCCACCAGGCAGACTGTCCTTGCAGGCAGCGGATCCTGCGGGATGCCTGGGGCAGGTCTCTCTAAGGGACAGGGGTGGATGCTCTTTCTCATGGTCCTCCCAAAGTTGTAAGCAGGAGTGTTCAAGGAGGAGGTTCTCCCAGAAATTTCACTTCCCAGGCTGGGAATGCTGCTGCTGGAACCACTTCAATGTGGCATTGGGCAAGGTCACGGTCTGTGAACCGGGCTCTTGTGCGCACAGAGGCTTTTCACACAGTAGGGTGACCAAGAAAAACGCATCCCTCTGCTTTTGGGTTGGCAGCCGCAATGCTCTGCCCTGAATTACTGTCCACCCAGAGGGCATTTGGAAGAGGTGACATGGTGCTTATCTGAGCTGGCTTTGATGTTTGGCAGCTCTGCGGGACCACCAAGCACAGGCTTCAGTGCCGGCACTGGTGGCACTGGGACATGCTGGAGTACCGCTCACCAAGGGAAGCAACACGTGCCTCGCTTATACCTCCCACTCGGGAGTAGGCAGCCCCAGGAAGAGGCGGCTTGAAAAGCCTGTGCCATCTCGTACGGGCGAGCTGGCAGCTCCATCTGGCTTCACTTTGGTGGAGCTCTCTGGGGAGCGGCTGAGGGGGGCCGGCGGGGCCTGTGGGTGGTGTGCCGTGAGCAGGAGGAGCGGGTGGGATACACGTGTCCCGCACTGCCAAGTTTTGCTTGGAGGGTGCTAACGCTTCATTAAAGCAACCGCCCTGTCCCATGAGAGGGATGGTGGGTTTAGGGGCCCATTTACAGTGTGTTGTTATAGGGGCTGCAGCTGGCCTGTATGCAGTGACCCGGGGACATGCTGGGCTTCATGCCCAGGAGCTTCAGCCCACAAGTGCTCCGAGCCACCACGCGCATTTGCCATATGGTAAAGTCTCTTTGCGGCTCTGCTCATTTTCACGGGTCTCGCACTTTGCTTTTACTCTCCCAAAAGGCAGTGAAATTTTTTTTTTTAAGCTAGTGATGCAATAGCAGAATCGTCATCGAAACAGGGCAGCTGGAGTATTTGTTAGCATAAAAACACATGGGGTAAGCACCGTATCCCTCGCTTCTCCGAGCCCAGGCTCGCAGCAAAATTACAGTCCTTATCTCCATCCAAGTTTTGCAGCAGAGTAACTGCAGTCATATGGTTATTGGTTTCTTCATTTCAATCTCTTTGATCATGTGCCACGATTAATCTGATCTCTACGAGGCGGGATGAGTAGGAGTCAGAAGTGAAATTGTAATCATCTGTGCCTTTGGCATGCAGGAATGGAATAATTTTGTAGTCTTACCTCTGTGCTGGTAGCTCCAGGAAAAGCCTCCATCACTTTAACAGCTAACAACGCCGTGCAAGGCTAAGGGACACTGATACAAATGGAAGTACCTGGACCCAGGTACTATCACTATTCCTTGCTCACTTGTTTTTGCAGGGTGCATGCTACAAACCGGTCAATGCCTGCAAACCAGCTGGCATCAATGAGCTCTGGACACGAAGACAAGTCCATGATATAGCTCCCTACAAACTCATCGGTGCTTGCTCTCACCTGCCATGTCACGATACCAGGCAGCTATTCCCTAGTGTTTTTTCATTGCCTGAGTCAAAGGAAACATGAGTTTTTAGTGGGCTGGGAGGAAGGGGACAAGTGGAAGGGGCATGGGGAGGTGACACTGTGCTGCCCAGCCCTGTCCTGGCTCTCCTGGCACTTTTGCCTTGCCAGATCCCACCAGTGCAGCGCCGGCACTGGTTTTTGCTATCCTGACAACTGGGATAGAGGTGTTTCCCCCCATCTAGCCCAGACCGCCCTTGCCCCGACTGCAGACGCTTTTCGTTCTGCCTGCACAAACCCGGGTCTCCATCACAGCCCTTTCTGTATTTGAAACATCTCCTCAGCCTTCCCTTTCCTAGACAAAATGATCCCGATTCCTTTACTGACCCCTCCCTGCTCACTTTTCTCCCCATCTGATTGTGCAGCTCTCTTCAAGGGTTTCTTACCTCTCTTGAAAACTGTTACCAGCACGGACCAGAGATAACCATGCAAGGGAACTGTTTTACACTATCCAATATGGCATGATTAACCCATATCATGGATTATGATCAACAGCACCTTTTCTATAGAAATTCTTCCTCTCCATCCTACATTTGTCTAACTGATTGCCCCATCTCACCTCACCCTCACTTCTGTTGAATTATGCTCGGGGGAGGTCCAGATTCTTTCTCCGATTTCTCAAGACCATTTTGAATCAATCCCTTTCTCAGGTGTGCTGGCAATTCCTCCTGTTTGCTGTTATCTCCAAACTGAATACCTGAATGGGTTAACAATTTTAGGCCCTTCAGTTTTGACCTGAGCAACCAGTAAATATGCTCTGCGCACTCCTTGTATAGTGTTTTTCATCTCTACAATCATTCCCCAGACTTACCTATGAGAATGTTTTATCCGTAACAATGCCTAAAGTCTTACTAACATCTAAATAGGTTGTCTCCTGCTTTTTCCCTCTCCGCAAAGCTGGTGGCTCCACTGCAGGAGGTGGTTGGATGAGTTTGACACAGCTCAGCTTCAACAAATCCCAGTTGGTGATGGCAGGGGATAGTTAACATTTACTCCGCTCGCTGGAGCAAAAGCAAGAACCAGGCAGAAGACATGAGCAATGGGGGCTGCTCTCCATCCGATGTTTCACTGTGTGGTCTTGGTTGCGTTGGAGAGAAGCCCGGTCTGACTGGCCTTGCTAATGGTGCATGATAAGGAGATCTGCTGCAGATTGCATGTCCCTGCAGACTCCCGTGCACTTCACTGCAACACCAGCACCTTCCTGCCAGGCAAAACTGGTGCATGATCTCAAAAATAAGCATATCCCAGGAGAAGAGTTAAGATGAAGGCTCTGTCTGGCTGTCCCTCTGGATTTGTCCCCCAGTCTCTATGTGGTGCCTCTTGCAAGATGCCAGCCATCACCGATGGTTATCAATAACCCTCGTCTCCCCTCCGCCCCCAGAGGCTGGCTCTTTCAGGAAAAAGCTGGCACATTTCATCTCGCTATGGTTTCCATGTGCTCAACCCTAGTTGTCAGCCTCCTCAGAGTTTCCCACATGGAGCAGACCCACTTTGCAAAACAGTTTTAGAAGGAAGTCCTGTGAAAAGCAATTTAGGCTGAGAAGCCTAAATGAGCTCTCATTAAAATACCTTCAGAGGAGGACTAGCAGAAAGACCCTGACTCTCAGCTGGGACTCCTGTCTGACACCAGAAGAAAAATAAGACAAGAGGTGGAGGCTATTAATGCAGGTTTATGGGCAGAGGGGTAGTTCACAGCTCCCTGCAGCCCAGTGTGTGGCCCAGGCTGGGCTCAGCCCTTCTTCTGGCTGTCCCCTGCGCTCAGTCTGCCCAAAGGCTCGTGCAAGGAGCTGGGACTGGTGCTCACTGCTTCTGTGTCCACCTCTGCTGTGGGGTGAGGGGCTGGAGCAGAGCCATGCTTCCTCCTCTCCAGCACTGTGGGACATGGATGCTGATTGCCCCATTCCTGTTTCTGGCTGGGCTGGGGTGCCCAAATACCCCAAATTGATGCTGGCTCCAGGGAAGAAGCTTTATTGCCTTACGAGAGACGATGGGCAACTAGCTGGTGCTCAGCAAGGTACAATTTTGGGGTCCGTATCTGCTGTATGCAGGGTAAAACTACAGCACTGGGCATATGCAAAACCTTAATATGCACCTACACATTTCTGAACAAGTTTTGACAACTGATCCCTGTGGGTCTGGGTCCCCGTGGGGATGCAGGGCGGTGTCCCTCCCCGCACACCCTTAGGAAGTGAACGATTCCCTTCCCAAGTCCCATCAGAGGACAACAGGTGCCAGGGAGGTGGGAAGATGTTGAGACTGGAGGGTCAAGAGCCCAAAAGGGCCATTTCTCCACTCAAGTAGTTGTGCTTCTGTTCGCAGTTCTGGGGCTGAAGAAAAAGCTTGGATGTGTTATCACTGTCCCCAGGTCCCCCTCACAGACCCTGAGGGTTTCTTGGCTGCCCAGGGAAACTCCCAGGTGTTTCTGTTCTGGTGTAATTATGACAGGCAATATAAAATCAGCCAAGAGCTGTATTGACAGTCTCATTTGGAACATAATAAACCAATGGTCCCTTCAGTTTAATTAAGGATTTTTTCAATGAATTATAAATTAACCTGAATTAAGAGTGTTTATTTCAAATGAGAGTGTATATGAAAAGACTTAATGCGATTCCACTAATCTAGATTTGCACTCTTAATTATTTTGGATTCATTTTCCAAGAGTGCATATGACATTTTTATTGGTATAAATACCAGTCAGACATGTGGCAGGTGTTTTGAAAGTGAAATATTTTTGTCCTTTAAGGGGTGCAACACTTGATAAAAACACATCTTTTAAGCATCTTGTACAGGTACCTCCTTCCCAGGCAAGAATAATCTATGCCAATGTAAAGGATGCTGCTTTAATTTTACAGGGAGATAATATATATATATATATATATTTGAAAAAAAATCACTGGGAAAGTTGTTCCACTAATTACTGCAACAGCTTTAAATCAATGCAACTTCTGAATGCTAACAAGGCTTGAAGCAGTGGCCAGAAGGTGACAGCAGAAGTATCTGTGGTGGTTTATGACCTGTTTTTCCTCCCATCCCGTTCCCCCCTCCCTCCTCTTCAAGCTGCTTGGTACTCTCTGACTGCTCAGGATTGATGCACCCATAGCAGAGACAGTGGGAAGGGTTGGGGAACCTCTTCTCGTCCCCATAGCACGCTCATCCAGGTTTAGCTTGGACAGCCATGGTCCCCTCTGAAGTTCCCCCACTGCCCATCTGGATCCCTTTAGGAAACAGCCCCCACAAGTCACTTTTCTGCACAGGGGAAGCCCCCCTGGAGCCCCCCATCCAGTGCAGCTGCTGGGTCACCGCTTCAAAAGGTGCCTAGTAATTGTATTCATCAAAATCTGCATTGCAAAAGAGATCATTAAGGTACCATGTTTTGCTTTACTGTCCTTAACGCCATTGATGCAACTGGGTGGTTTTGGGTGCAGGCCAGGGCAGTCCCCAGCCCTCTGCACAGTGGGACCCAGGGAAAAAACCCACTTGTGCTTGAGTTGTGGTACCACCCAGATGATCAAACAGAAACCACTGCTCCACAGGGGACGTCACCGTCTCAGCACACACCACGAGGGTGACGAGGGGAGGGGTGATGACCTTTGCTTTGGAGAAGAGATGCCAGAGCCTGGGCTTTGGTAACGCTTCTGCAATACAAGGAAACCCAAGGGTGGCTGAGTCAGCCTGTGAACAACCCACCTGGCATCACCCAAGAAATCAGCTGCAGAGTCAGGAGCTGAAGCCTGCTTTTCTGCGCACGGCTCAGGTGCTTGCAGACACTTGCAGGTGCGTAGGAGTGAGCTCGTCCTGGGAAAGCGAGACCGGTGGACTTTAGATAGGAGAAAAGCCAGGGCTTGCCATTGCTCCCATGTCCTGCCAGCTTGAGGCAAAGCAGCATCCAAGCTGGCTTTCAAACCCAAGGCAGCTCCTCTGCGATAGAGGCCGGGAAGAAAGGAGAACTGCCTTTTTAAAAATGTTTGCTCTAGGTAACCCCCCCCGCCTCAGTGTCTCAGGGCTGAAAGGCAGAGAAAAAGGGCTTGTTGACCTGATGTTAACCTTCAGCTGTCAGCCCTTCAGCTCCCTGGTCCTCACATGCCGCTGCTTAATCCAGGAGGAAAAAAAGTACAAAGCCTGCCCAGAGCCCGTGCCATCTCATTTACATTTGGCTTAAGCGAGATTTTTATCCTGCACTGTGAGTGTAGCGGCTCCGGTTTAAATAGCACTTTCCTCTGCTGTTGCCTTCCCAGGATATCCCAGCAGCATAGGGGTTTATCACGGCCTCTGCAGCACCGTGCTTTAGGGCTGGGGTCCCTGAGGTGATCACCGGCTAGCAAAATGTAAGCCAGGCAGAGGCATTGGCATGTTTTGGCTTCATGAGAACTTGAGAAGACCTGTCTGTGAGGTTGCATGGTCCTTCTTTTGGCCAAAATGAGGCAGTTCCCAATAAGCACAAGGCAGACCAAACACGGGTTTGGCTGGTGCCTGGTACCTCTTGTTGGGGTTGTTGATCCCACAAGGCCATAAAAGCCAGACCTCAGTGTCTGCCTTGCCATCACATCCTTCATCGTGTGTATCCAGAGGAAGGGAAGGTCAGAGGGACGGTCAAGGAAGACATCATGTGGGAGGGACAACAAGGAGCACATGGGCATCTTGAGCTTCAGCCTGCCATCTTCTTCCTCCATGCCTGTGCAGACTTCACTTCATTAAACATTAAAGCTCTGCGGTTGCCTGAGCTAGCAAATATTACATGTGGTTCAGCACACATGAAGTTGGCAGGGGGACCCGCTGCCCTGGGGGTTGGCATGAGGCTGGCAAAGGTTTCCTCTTCCCAGCTGGGAGCCGGCACTGGCAAGAGCATCTTCCCATCTGACAAGCAGGTTGGAGGAGGGAAGTGGGTGGCTTTATGCTGTCTAATGTGAGCAGTGTGCTTTTGGTGGTGGAGAAACACAGTCACCGTTTGAATAGGCTTGCGTGAGCTTGGAGATGGAGCTTCAACCCTATAAGAGATGGATGATCCTCTGTAGGCTTGGTGGGATCCTTCAGTGGAAGGACCTCTGTTTCTGCTGAGTATAACAAACCACCCTTTAGCAACCCTAAGTCAGTTGAGGCTGCGGATTGGTTTCTTTGATGTAGGCTAGCAGTTGAGGACACGCACTACAGGGAGAAACCACTCACTGTCAGGCTTTCCTGGTGACAAGCTGTAGGACAGCTCTGATCCTGGGAGACCTAATGGGACAAGACTTGGATCCACGTGGCTGCTTAGCCATGAGCAAGGAGAAACTCCTGTACTAGGTCAGACCAAGGATCCGAATCTCTGAGTGTCCTAGGGAGCCTTCAGGGAGCAGTAGGAGCTCCTAAGGGCATGTTGCTTAGCAACCCTTCGATTCCTACCCCTTGTCATCTCCTCCAGGGGTGAGGTCCACCTGGGCAGAGTGTGGCCCGTATGTCCCCTAACCATTCTCTACTAACACAGGTCAAGAGCACAGCCCTGTATGCTTCCTAAACAGCATGTGTCTGTATTTATTAATCCAGATTATATTTTTTCCCCATCAACTTGTCCAGTCTCGTCTTGAACACGTGTAAATTCTCAGAGCTGACAGCATCCTTGGGCAAGGAGTTTCCCAGGTCTGTCCCCCACCGCACGAGGACCTGCATGCTTTGAAATCAGCCCCAACTTTTGCACTGGGAAGAGGCAGCAAGGCCGATCCCTATAAGCCTTCTTTGGGCCATGCATGATTTTGAAGCCCTCTATCATAACCTCTTCAGTCATGTCTTTTCCAGACTGAGGAGTCCTGGCATGCACAAGTCCTTGCTTGCAGGGAAGCTCCTCCAGACCTTTGATCCTTCTTCATCCCCTTCTCCATTTTGCCCTATTATATTTTGGGTTTGAGGCTGCAAAGAGGTGCCTTTTGGGGCACAGGTCAGTGCGGTGGCTTGGTGAGCATGCCTTCCCTGCGGCTCTTGTTCCCTCAAGATGCTGCTGTTTCTTGGCCGCAGGCTGTGCCAGCTCCTGTGATCCTGTTTGCTTAAGTAATTGGCACCGCGTACCATGCATAACTAGCTTGTTGTTATTTTTTTTTTTAATCCAGGTCTCTTTCTCCTCTGAAGAGTAGAGGTGACATCTGGGTGTTTTTGTGAGTGTTGGGCTGTCTCCTGACCACAAAGCCATGCCCCCAGTGTTAAATCTGCTTGGTTTTCCTGCAGAGACCCCATGGTGTGTAAGGGACCGTAGGCGAGAGCTTGGTGTTGCCTGAGAGCTGAAGGGAACACATTTAGTGCTGTACCAGCTCCTTCCCTTTGCTTTTATCCTGGGTAAAAGGTATTTACAAGACAACATAGAAAAGCAAAGCAAGCAAACAAACCTCACTGTGGTCAATTGTCTCCTGGCTTATTTCATGCCGATAAGTCAGTGAGGGACTCAAACTGCAACTTCAAACTTCTTTGAAGGCATTCAGCCTATTATAAAAGCAAGAACCAGCTGCACAGTTTGGGTCCTGAGGTGAACTTTGGTGCGGGTGAGGCTGTAATGCGAATCTGTCTTGAGGAAAAATAACTCTCTATTATTTTTTTTTTAATGCTACAATTTTTCCTTCCTCTTGGCCCCACCACAAATCTGCTCTCACCACTCGGCTCTAATCTTTTCTTTGGCAGCTAAAACTATTATCTTTATTGTTTCAGGGCTTGGCTTCTTCCTGTTAGATCTCCTAATTGGATTTTTACTGTCCGATCCATTTAGTCTCTTCTGTGTGTTCAGTAAAACCCTTTAACCTTTTGGCACCCCTCCACCTCGCTAGCTGGTTACCCTTGAAGGTGCTCCTCTCCCCACGCTGCTCCGATTTATCTCCTCTCCCTGCTTTGCATGGGTGTGGCTTTCCTAAGCAACGGCTGTCACCTCCAGTCTCACTGTCTGTAGATAGCGTGCTTCATCACTGTCTCCTTTGCTCTTTGCAGGCTGCAAAGACTTGTTGGGTTTTAACCAAGAATAAGCAAAACAACCCACATCACCCTTTAAAAGGAGGTCTGAGGTCACTCTAGGGCCAAAATCATCCAGAAATGATGACATTTTAGCTATGGCTAGCAAAAGGCTAGCAAAAGTCTGCTGCTTCATCCAGATTCTCCTCCCACCTCAGAGGAGAGAGACCAGTCCAGCAAGACCAGATGCCAGTCCCATATTTCTGGCTGTGTCTTAAGAGTATTAGCGGCCACAGGAGAAGTGATACAGCAGTGGGGCTGTGTCCACTTCTGGCTCTGCCATGGGTATCTGGGCTGACCGTGGGCAGGTCACTCAACCCTTCCGCTCCTCTGCATCCTCTTTGGAAAATGCAGATCATAAAACGTGCTTTCTTCCGCCTCCCATCAATCTTGCCCCTTTGGCTTGCAAGCTCTGTGGGACAGGGTCTTGCCTATGCAGTGCCTCACATAACGGGGTCCGGGTCTTCACTGGAGGCTTCGAGCACACCAAGAATGATCTGATTGCATTGCAGGTGCTTTCTGTACAGCTGCAATAATCTGTCCTCCATACCAGCAATGATCTCTGTCCTCTCCATGAGTAAATCAGTGCAAACCTGGGAAACTCGTGCTTTGATTTATGCAGCCAGCAGGTACGCTCTAAGCTGTCCTATGACCACGGGTGAGATGGTGATGGGGTCTGGCATGGAGGGGACTTGGGTAGCCCATATCCAAAGAAGGGGCTGTTGGGTTTCATAGCCTGAGCCGTGCGGCTCATCTCACAGGATGGAGCTGAGACGATGGCATCACGCCACTGGTGTGGTGATGCGGTACTATGATTTTCAAGCAGCTGGGATCTTCCCTTGTAACGTATCTTTATTACAACTCAGGGCACAGTGAAGCAAGCTCTACTCCAGGTCAGTGAAGCCCAGTGGTGGCAGAGGTGGTGGAATAAGACCTCCTCTTAGCAAGATGCTGAGATGTAAGTACAAAGGGAGGAAAAAGGGGGAGAAGGGGTACCAACATCCCTACCACCTGGCTGCTCAACCCAGGTCCAGGTGCCTGGCTCTTGACAGGCCTTAATGGACCTAGTCCCTCTTCTTTCATGCTTTTTTCTGGCCTTTTTACAGCCTCAGTGCCTTTGTGTTTGTAATGCTGGAGCATGTTGCCATGGTTAAAGCTGCTATTCACAGCAGGGTTTGCATCTTACCTGTGAGATGGATAGATATGAAGATGGAGATGTGCATGAATATGCATGTTTACTCTCATTCCAGTTCCCACTGGGCACATGGAAAAACAAATCTGATGGGGAAGGAAAACCCTTCAGGGGGAATGGGGAGAGAGGGAGAGCACTACCTTGGAGGAGTTTGTCCGAGGAAGACATAGGCTAAGCCAAAAGTATGGGAAAGAAGAGATGATCACCTGAGAGGAGGTGATGTGGGGAGGGCAGAGATGGGCATAGGTTTGTTGGAGGTATTACTGGACCAAGAAAATATAGAACTCCAAGACGAATCTATTCTAAGGGTGCAGTGTCCATGTGGAAAAGCAGGGGTCACGGTTCCCTCCCTGTACACCGTTCCTGCACTGGCAGTGCCAAGACAACCTTCCTCCTCACTCCTGGCATTTTCCTGGGCTCTGGTTGCTCTGAGTGCTGAAGGCGCTTGCAGGTTTTCTTTTTTCTTTTTTCTTTTTTTTAAATGTGCTTATCAGATATATATATTCTTAATTTTACTTTATTCTTATTCTTCTTTTATAATATTATTTATTTGAGGTAAGGGGCAGATGGGGAATTGGTCTTTGGCACGTTCCATAGGGTATTCTTGTCCAGAGAAAAGAGATAGCAAAAACTTTGACTTTTAGAATTTTGAGGTTTTTGGCTTTGTTGTATCAAGCCAAGATCATTTTATTGTTGTTACTTAGAGAGTGATTCAGAATAATGGATCTGCTAGGAAAGATGGACCAAGTTCCTGAGTTTTGTGGCTTATGTTATTACACAAGTTTGAATTGATGGGACAGTTCTGAATTGCTTCACTCAAACATGCATTGAATGAACAATTGAATCAATAACTGCTGGGGCCTCTTCCAGGCCCTCCAGAAAAAGCTGATCTATTTCTCTCCTTCCACCAGCCCTCCAGCTCTGGTGGTGGCTAGCTGAGGATTTTGAGCAACTCCCAAAGGAGTAACCACTTGAAGGGAAATCACTGTGCTGCTGCATCCAGATACAGCCTTATCCCATCCTGCTACTGCATCAGTGCGTATGATGTTGTGTGGCTGTGGATGGGACATCTGCACCAATAACAAGCAGAGCAGATCTTGCTTGGAGAAGCAAGAAGGGGCAAAACTGAGCCACTAGACCCTGGAAAAGACTACCAGACTACCCGCTTGCTGCCCTAGGTGGTTAACTGGTTGAGTCCACTCTGCCCCATCACTGAATTAGTTTAGCATATTTCATTGCTATCTTTTAGCCTTGCCGCATGATGACACTCGTAGTGACATGGTGGAGGAGATTTCTGCTGGGATCCTCTTCCATTATAACCCTTTCAAAGGGTCCATGGTCAGTTGTCCCATCTGTCTGGACGGATGTCTGTAGTCCAGCAACACAACAGCTTTTCTGACAGCTCAGCTGCAGGAGAGCTGTGCAAAGGGGATATTGTGCTCCCTTCCCATGCTGGCACCAGCGGCAGCAGCATCTTCAGCTCTGGAAGGAGCTGGTGAGTCCTGGAGGAGGGAGCTGAGTTCACTCACCAATCCATCAGTGCTTCCCATGCCTGGACAAAATGCGTGGGGACGGTCAGCGGTGGGTCCTAGCTAAGGAGTGAGGCCCAGGTCCTTTGGACTATTTTGGTATCTCACATCCTTTGATTTTGCCTGGAGGCAGGACTTGTCTCCCATCTAACATGAGGCACTTGACTATGCCTGGTTATACCTGGCTCCTGCCTATGTGGAGAAGGGAGATGGCACCTCCAGGGGCCGAGTCAGCCACCTAAGAGAGAAGTCACTCTCAAGTGTGTTTTTTCCATTGACTAAAAGTCTCCCCAGGAGACTGGGACTGGGACCCAAGGTGCACCTCCAGCCTCCTCAGTCGGTAGAGCATGGGAAGCTGAAAAGTCCTTGACTAGTGTAAACACTACTTAGCTACAACTAAAACATTGGTGTGTTATCAACATTGTTCTCATACTTAAATCCAAAACACAGCACTCTACCAGCTACTAGGGAGGAAATTAATTCTATCCCTGCCAAAACCAGGACAGCTGCCTACGTTAAAACCTGAAATAAGAGATGGTGAGTTGGGGGGCTGGAATTCCCCTCCTGGCTTGGCTGGGGACAGATGAGTAGAGGAACACTTCTAAATCATGTGCAAGAAGTGCAGAAATGGCTCTTTCTCCACCAGAGAAATGCTGGTACAACCCCAGCTTGGTGTTTCTGATAGCCTCATCTCCAAGCCCCACTGCTGGCCAGGCCTGGCTGTTTGCCTTTTGCATGGGTTCAACATTGCAGCTCACTGCCGTGTGTTGCTACACCATGGCGATGCCCAGCCAGCCAGGTCTTACTGCTTTACAATTTTGTTCAGCTTTCGCAACCTGCTATTAAAAGCACTAACAGCACTGGTGGGGATGTCCTTTCATATCCACCTGGCTCCATGCTGATACGCACCTGCTGTCTTGCAACATAGTCCGTTCCCTTTGGGAAGACTCCCAGAAATGTCGTTTTCACCCTCCTGCGCTGTGTGCGCTGGTGGGGCTGCAGCCCTGCCTGACAGCTGCCGCCCTCCCCAGGCTTTATAATTGGGACGGTGGAGCTAATGAGGGGGTGAAGTCCATCCCATTGCTTTCTGTGGTTGTCGTTCCCCTACTCCTCCTACATTGAGTCAATGGAGAAATCTGGTATCTGAGCCAAACGAGGGACATCTGTAACCGTGATCCCACCAGCACTGCTGGATGCTGATGCCAAGGATGAGCAGAGCATCGTCAGAGCCACACGGACACCTCTCTGTGCATTTGTCTACTCCGTAAGGTCACCGCAAATTAACTGTAGGTATGTCCTGAAAATAAATGCGTTCAAGTCCTTTACAGCCTCGCGTGAGCCGTCTTCTGCAGAAACAGTATCCTTGATTCAATCATACCTCATTCATGAGGTGCTGTATTGAGCCCGAAGGCGAGGAAGGCAGTCTGGGTGCCTAGTACTGTACAGGCAACACGTGGGTCCCCTGGGAAAAGGCTGCTACAGCTCATCCGCATCTGTCTGCGGAGCAGAGCGGGGTGAGGAGCCAGCCTGGATTTGTTAACTGTTGCCGGCACTGGGTGCCAAGCAAACCAGCCTGAGTGCTGGCCGCGGGAGTGGATTGCACCTCAGCGGCCTAGCTAATTAATGGAGTGAAATGAGTGTTTGGGAGGTGGTATAATGGAGAGGTGAGTCAGGCACGGCACCACACGGAGCTGATCCTCCCGTTCCTCCCTCCAGCATGCTCAGACCACACTTCAGATTGTCTTCTCTTGGGACCTGGCAAAACCTCTGTTGTCTTCTGCTGGGGAGAATAAACGACAGGCAGTGGGGTTAGCAGAAACCAGGTACGCTTATCCCAGAGGCTCAGCATCTGCTCTGGGCGTGGAGGTTGTTATCCTGCAACTTCATCCCATGAGCAGGAAGGAGATCCACATAGATGACTGGGTTGGAGGGTCTAAGGGGTTCAAGGGGAGGAGCTCTGCCAGGACACCTGGGTCCCTGTTGTCATCCCTGTTGTCCATCCTCCTACCGCCACCACTAAGGTGACGTGGAGGCCTCTTTTCAGTATCTACCAAGGCACCTGGACCTACCCCACCTTGGGAAGGAGCCTGGTGCATCTAACCCTCCCGAGCTGTGGGCAATTGAAATGCACAGGTTCCCACTGCTGGCACCGAAGGAGCAAGGACAATGGCTGCTTCTTTCACTGAGGTGTGCACCTTGGTAGCAGCTGCACGTGTTTGAGCAGGGAAGCCAGCACCAAGCACAGTCTGTCTGCATTGTGCACCTGAGTCCCCTGTGCTCATGAGGGTCTTAGGGCTCCAGTTATGGGCTCTGTAGAAAACATCTTGCAGGGCCTCGCTGGGAGAAAAAATGCCCTTGCGACCTCATCCAAGCCAGAAAGCATCCCTCAAACTGTGAGTCTGTGGGTCCGTGCCCACGCTGCGTGATCTGGGGCAGAGCTAGGCAGGTGGAAGAGGCCGCACTGGAGGCACAAGGAGCACCCTACAAATGCTGGGGAAGCTCCATCACTCCTTGGTAGAGGTGACCTGTGCGCTGGCTCTCCCTGGTGAGGTGACCCACCGGGGTCTGGGCTGGAGCCAGGAAGTGGAGAGAGAGGACATGCAGAATAGCCCAGGCTTTTGAACTCAGTTTTGGCAGTCGGAGGGCAGGGCTCTTCTCCCTTCACTTCTCCACGGCTCTTTTGTTTTCCGCAGCCCGACAGAAGAGGCTTCCAGTAAGCAGCAGGGGTGGGGGCAGAGCCCACCCTCACAAAGGAAGCTCTCCACGGGCTGTGTGACCGCTGTCACGCTTTTTCGCTCAAATAAATGCCGGCGGCGGATGACGTGGGGCTGGTGCTCCCCAGCCCCGGGGCTGATTGGTCCAAGCTCTCAGGTTTGAACGCCGAGGTGTCCTAGCAACGAGAATCAGAGGAGCCAGACTTTCGCGTCCCTGCTCTGGGAGCGCGGCAGGAGCTGGGGAAAGGCAGGCGCCGCGGAGCGAGGAGCGGCGCACTGGGCCACCGGCCCTCCTCCTCCAGGTACCCCCTGCGCGGTCCCGGCCCATACTCCAGCCGTGGCTCTGGAGTTGGGATGAGTTTCGCCCATTTTGCACTGCGGGTGTCAGGCGGCCACCATCGGCATTGGCTTTGCACGTCGCTCAGCTGGCACCTGCGCTCCCGCACAGACATGGCAGCGGAGAAGCTTGTTTTAAGTGGCGGGGGAGGCAGGGAAAATCACGGGTTTTTTGGGGATCTTGAAAGTGACTGTTCAGTGGGGTTTGCGGGAGGGATGCTTGGGGAAAAGCTGTGTGGGGAGAGGGGAGTCGAGGGGCCTTCAGACGGTCATGTGGTCAGCTCTCTTACCCCAAGAGGACAGAGCAGGTGATTTCTGGTAGGTCTGGGTTCACCTGATTAATCAAACTCACAATAGCCCTGCAGGGCACCCAGGGCTAGGAGCTGTGCTAGAAGAAGGTGGCTTTAAATTGAAATGAAAGAGCTTTTCCTTCTGATAGAGAGCTGCTCTGCTTTTGCTTCAGCATGACCCGCCTGCATGCCCATCCCCCTGGAGCTGGGGGGGTGAGGAGGGAAGGGCCCCCCAGGGCTCAGCAGTGTGCAGGGAAGCGAGGGGCATTTGAGGGGGGGCATGCTGTAAAGAAAGGGCTTTTTCCTCCACCTGGGAGATGGAAGCAGAGATGTGAGGACCTGGCAGGGGGAGGATGCTTGCGCCCGCACAGGGAGGCAGCACTCAGCGCAGCATATTTTGCACCCATGAAAACTGGCAGAGCCACATGTGTGAAACCATGTGCCAGCCGTTAACGATGGGGCAGGTTCGAGCTGTCCAAGATGAGAAACTCCCTTCACAAGGTAACATCCATCCCAGAGGAGCCTCCTGGCTCAGTGGCAGGTCGCAAGCTTGCAGAAGGGCTGGCATCCTGCATGGATTCAGTGGCACATGTTGAAAAGCAGCGCCACGACTCAGAAACGCTTGGGTGCTGCAAGTGGGGGACGGAGCGGGCTCACAATGCCAAGACCTTTTTGCTCACAGCTTGTGTTATTCTTCAGGGCACAGGGCTGGGGGCTGCCTGAACAAACCTTTCCCATAGACCCAAAGGCACGAGGAGACTTGGAGATCCCTCCTAGCCTCATGCTTGTAGCAGAAGAGCAGTTCCTTGGCATCCTGGTGGCAGGCAAAGGCAGAGGGACATCACAAAATGAGCAGAGAGGGTTTTGTTGACAGCATGTCAAGCAAAGCTGGAGCAGGAGAGGGGGATCCTCGGGCTGAGGGGGCATGTTTGATTTGCCCCATGCCTGAAAAAGCGTTCAGAGGCTTTGTCCAGAGATCCCTTGGGAGCATACCTGGCACAGGGCACATGCTTTGGCAAAGTGACTGCAGCCATCCAGCTGTTTCCCTCTACCCACCAGCCAGATCACAGTTGGATCTGTCCCTGGAGTGAGGTGATGGAGCACAGGAGCCATCCCGGACCATTTTCCATACAGAGGCACAGGGACTTTAGGAGCAGGACAGGACAAGGGCTCCTCTGCCAAAGGATTCCCCAAACCAATCATGCAGTCTCCAAGTAGCCTCGTGATGGGAACCAGCAATAACGCTGGTTATTGCTGACCTGGATTTGCAGTGATGACCTGGAGGTGTAAGATTAGCACAGCCAGCCTGTCCCAGGGCTGGAGGGGGGGATTAGAGAGAGGCAAAGGGTCATGCCTGTTACATAGATCATTTTTCACTGTTTAAATGGGAATATGTAGCACAAGTTGTCAGTTTAAAAAAAAATAAATCCTGCATCATGCTGTGTTGCCAAAGTTGACAATTTTAGGGGGAGCCTTACAGCAGTGTAGGCTTTGCCTAGAAGACCCAGTTACTGGATCTGTGAGAATAAATTATACTTTTTGTATCTAAATAAAAGTTAAAGAAAAACATCTGCCCCATGTAGTTAGAGGAGGTTTGACCTAGATGAACCTGGAAATTCAGAATCCTAAAGGTGAATGAAATGAATTGGGTATTTTAATTATTTTTTTCAACAATCATGTTTTTAGAGTCAATTTTTAAAGTTTAACAACTTGGGACTGGATGATTCTGCTCCTACTTGGACCAACAGCTCTCCCTGCTCCACTTAGTTCAAATGAGCCTTGTTTCTCTGAAGGGTTAAGCCAAGTACATTCTTCAGGCTTTATTAAATCCATGAACAGTAATGTCAGTCTGAAACCCAAGAGAGAGGAAAACATACCCACACCTTGCAGGCCATAAACAGGAATAAATTCAGCTCTCTGTATCTCCCAAACAGTTCTGTTGAGGCAGTTTATGAACTGGGAGCGCTAGCCCCAGCGAAGCAGGACTTCCCCAGATAGTCATTAAATAACTTGTCTTTCCTGGTGTTTTATGGAATAAACACTGCCTGTTGCTCGCTAATAGCATCTGCTTTTATTTTAGTGGGATCATATTTTATGACAATCCTTCTGCTCAGTTTGCATGTTTGCAATGACCCCAGCAAGTAATCACTCTGTGGCTGGTAGTAAATTCACTCCCAGATGTTTAATGATGGTATTTACTGCTGAGAGTAGGAGCTACCAGTTTTAGGGCTGTAGTGATGATGTAGTGATTAGGGTGGGTTGATGGGACACGAGGCAGCTGGGTAATTGCTAGCGATGAGCTAGTGAACTCCCAGGTAATTGCACCTTACCTGGAGAGGTGTGTTGTCATGAGCGGTGTTTTAAAGGCAAAACTGTGAGGTGTATAAAGGACAGTCATTGACTCCATATGACAGCACTGAGTCATGACCAGGAAATTATCCCTTCTTACCAAGAAAAATAACGCTTGATCTGTTTTCTTTCCTCTTGCTTTCTTAAAGAAGAGACACTCACGGTAAGACTTGTGCACCTGTCAGTCTGTGCCCCTTCCTTCTCTTCATACCTTTTAAACACTGTTGAGAAGTAGAGATGCTCTGCTTCAGGACACCTAGAAGTGTTCCAAAAATGGGTCTTGAAGGGAGGAAAGAGAAAGACAGACTCACTCACTGCCCCTGTGAAGGCCCAGCATAGACCCAACCTCTGTTATACACCAGGGAGTCCTCATAGCAGAGGGACCCTGGCAAAGCTCACTCACCAAAAGGCTTCAGCATAAGCTCAGATCTTCTCCATAGACACGAGCCCCAAGCAATCCTGGTTCCTAGGAGAGCAGACATCATTAATGAGGTTATTAAAGGGAGACATTAATTTTACTTTTAATGAATGTGGGATCTGCAGGAGCTTGCGTGGTCACTCGCTAGAGCCCCGTTGGCCCTTGGGCAAGATTTCCCAAGTCCCAGCCATCTCCATGTGCATTTGGGCTCCTCAGGACATTACTCAGCGTGAGCGTACGTGGAGCTGGTAGTCCTTACCTAGCCCTTGCGTCTGGGGCTGTCTCCAGCTCTGCATCACCCCAATGCCTGCGGTCTCCAGCCTTGGCACTTTGTGTTTGTTCACCCTGCATAGCCATCAGTGGAGAAGCCAAAATTGTTTTGCCCTCCCTGCTTGTGGAGGAGAGGGCTGGAGACTCGATTCCTACAATTGCCACCCTCCCCTACCCCAGAAAGGAGTAATCCCCAAAGCAATGGTGACACTAGAGTCCTCTAATGCTTCTGGAGTCTTCATCAGCAGGTCCTGGAGGGCTTTGGGAAAGATGCCATATGCATTATGTCTATTTTACAGCTGGGAGGGTGGAAGCAAAGCATGGGGCAGAGCCTTGACACACACTGCCAGGAGGAGAGCAAATGGCAGGTTTAGGTAGGGGCTCTCCCAGCAGAGCCAAGTGGCTGATAGTGTTGCTCTCACCTCACCCAAGGGAGCAGCTCGTCAGGTGGGTCTGGTACTGGGAAGACTCTGGTTGAGTGGCTCGTTATCTACTAGAGCCTTTTCATTTTGCCTCGTGATTAAGAGACAAAGATGGGGAGTGTGTCTCTTCTCTCCATTTTAATGAGCTTTCCTCTCCCTGTGTAGTAAGAGAGAAAAATTGCAGCAAAACCAGCAAAACAATCTTCAGTACAAGATTGTTCCAGCAATGGGGAGAAAATAAGTAGTTTGCGGGCCCAGGACCACCCAGGAGAGGCGCTGCTCTTGGCCCAAAAATTATTTAAGGGCCTTAGCAAGTCAGGAGTGCTGACGGTAAAGCTGTGGCAGGGTTATCAATATATTATGAATTTTGGGCAACTGGGCCAGATATTTCCAGGTACAGGCCGATACAAACAACAGTACTGGTCCAGGTTGCTGTAGCTCCATCGACATGCCTGCAGCTGCTCTACTGCTACAGCTAGCGATGGGGAAAGTGGTTTAAGCTGTTTTCATCCCCCAGCCTCATCCAAGCACTTGCTCCTCCACCTTCTTCTTTGTTGGCACGAGCGTTTCCCTGACTGGCTGATGCAGAGGCACCAATCTCGCAGAAAAAAATAACCATTCTCTCCCCTGGGATTTTTCTACGGCTGGACCAGTCCTTGATCCAGTTCTCTGCACCAAGAGTAGTGCCAGCATGTCGGAGGGGGCAGCTCAGGCTGTCAGGCCACCACTCCCTACTTTAACCAGTCCAAAACATCAGCTAGGATGAGAGGTCATGGACGGATCCTTTCTATTCTCTTTCCTGTGGTGCTGTTAAGGGAAACATGTGCTGATCATGGTTTTACTAACCACTGCCAGATGTTTGAAATTATTTAGTTTAATCAGTGGTCCAGGACCACTCGGTCCAGTGGCTGTGACCACAGGAGCGCTGAGCTGAAGCAAATCCCTTGAAATCTGCTCTCTGGTACCAAGATGAGCACCAGGCTTCATGACACCATTTTTGAACCTGAAGGTAGTGAGGTACAGGCAAATATCAGAGCACGAGATTCAAAGGCAGGAGCTGCTAAGACAGGAGCTGCTAAGTGTTGATCCTGGCTCTACTGCCGACTCTTTTTGTCCTGAGGCAAATTATTTAGCTTTTCTTTGCCCCGCTCCCCTTCCGTCCCCTTTCCAATACCTTTGTCACATGAGGGTTGGACAGAAGCTTGCAAAACACCTGCTGAAGTGCTTTGAAGATGGAAAGCAGTATGCACAAATGATAAGTTGTATGGGCAATATAAACAAACCTGGCTATACATCTCCCAGGCTAAATGAGGAAGGAGGAGGGGTTAACTGGTGGGTGGCACCCACCTCCTAATTACAAGGCTTGTCTCCAGATCCCTTCAGTGCAAAGCATCCTCTTGGCTGAAAAACGGCTGACACGGTCACACCTGAGTAGGGGTAGGGGAGGAAAAGCTTGTCACACGAGTGAACCGGAGTGGCTGGAAATTTCCTTTGGGAGGAAGGGGGTGAGCGGTGGGTGCCAGCAGTGGGTTGGAGATGGTCTCCTGGACCACCTCCAGACCGACTGGTTCTGCTGTATCTCCTCTTGCTTCTTGTCTGGTGAGTTTTTCCAAGTGATTGCTATAAGGTTGTGAGGGCCCCATAGGATCTAGGAAAGTCCTTCCTGTAGCTGCCGTTAGACTCGATTTATCCTCTCTGACACCTGATTTTGGGGAGGAACCTCTGGCATTTTAGTAGTCTGTTGGTCCCACACCGGTTTGTCAACTCAAAAAGCAGCACAGCGCTGAAGTGTAAGATTGAAGAAGTAAATTGTGGGTATGCTTTGCTTTCTGAACCTTTGCAGCATTTCTGGGTCACACTTCTAAGGTGTCTTCGCAACAGCGGGAGTTAAAACCTGATGGTGTATGTGCTAAGAAAAGTGAGATATCCACATAATCAGCTACTGTTGGGGTGACAAGAAACACGGCAGATGCCGTGAGGGCTGACAGATCTTCTGAGATTGGCCCCAGCCAGGTGTCTTGGTCCTCTTCCACAACGCCTGTGGCTCTCTCCTCACTGCCGCGTCTTGCATTTCACACGCGCTTATGACCTTGCCCTAAATCTAAATTATTCTTGCAGGTGTAGCACCCTCTGAAAAGCACCTGGGATAGGTTTGCAGGTCTGGCCCCTTGTTTTGGCTGAGTACGGCAGCAGTTTTCTGCACAGGCAGGGAAGTGCAGGTTTAGCAGCCCGGGACCAGGGAAAGCAGTTGCAATTCATGCCTCTGCTTTTGATGCTTTGTAGCTTGGGGAAAAATCAACCAGGACCAGTTGCATGAAGACATGTTAAGTACCTAAAAATGCAGGTTGATGTCTGCATGCTGTTTATTTTTCTTTTAAGCTGGCTCTGAGAATTTTGTTCCCCATTTGGGAAATAGGAAGAAGTATCTTTTCTCTCTCCTTTTATTAGTCTTCTCCAGCCTGAAAGCTTCTGGGGTGGGAGATGTCCCCCTATGTCTGCGAGTGCATGTTGCAGGCCCTGATCTCAGCTGGAGACTTGTACTGTATCACACAAAATCAGCTCTGGAGCTGAGCAGCCCGAGATGTTCGTTAAGCCTTGCAGAGCTGCATGTAGTGGAGGGTATTTTTTCCCCGCTGAGTGATTCCCACAGCACTATGGGGAGAGGGGGATATCTGCACCACCTGGGTGTTCCTCCATCGCTTGCCAGGGCCAAGCAGCATCCCTTCCCAACCGGTGCTTCCCCTTGGAAACACCTGAGGGATGCCAAATCTATCTGCTGCCTAGTTTCTCTCCTAGTCTGCGTGTAACAGCCTGGGAGATTATTGCCCCCACCCGTCCCACTTGCCAGACAGATGTTGGAGATGGTGATGGATATATTTGCTCTCAGATTAAAAAGCTGTTTAAAATGCATCCCAAGCCAGCTGTGGCTCTCTGCCCTGTTAGCTTTCAAGCATTCTCTTGAAGAAATCCTCCTTTTTTAACTCAGCCCTACCCTTTCCTACAGTCTTCTCCTGCTGTTTTCTGCCTGGCAAAGCCCCAGCAGCAGCCCCCGAGCAACGTGGCACGTGTAGTGGAAACAACTTTGGCTGACTGGGATACTTTTGCAGGGAGCCCAGGTGCTGCACATAGTACAGTGGGAAGGAGAAGATGCCTCCAGATGGAAGTTAGAGATCTCCTCCTCCTCCTCCCTTTTTTCTCCTGGATCCGACAATTCACTGGTTGTGTCAGCATAACTCAGCGACGTGGGGATAGGGAGGAGCTGGAGCCTCCGTAGCATCAAGCAAAAGCCTCACTTTGCTCTCAGTTGCCTGTTGCAGGCACCTATTTATGTCTCCTGGTTATAGACGGAGAAAATGAGCTGCATGGGGAGGACACAATAGGACAAATGGTGGACACCATAGGACAAATGGAATTTTGGTTAAACATTGGAACAGGCTGCCCCGGGAAGTGGTTGAGTCACCATCCCTGGAAGTATTTAAAAAACGGGTATTGACAATTCCTTCAGTGGGAGGGTGGATGCTTTCTCCTCTGCGTTGGACATTTGTATACCAGCTTGCCCTGCCCCGATGTCTCTGCATGGCATGGATTTTCCTGCCTTTCCCCAGGGACCCTGAGAGCTAACCATCACTGGGCTGCTTTCCAGGGCTTTTCATCCTGCCAGAGACTGTAACAGCATGGGCTGTGGTGCAGGTCTCATTCCTTCCCTGGGTTTGCCCTGCGACAGCAGCAACAAGGATGTGCTGGTCCCTGCAGTCAAACTAAAGGCTGGTAGGCTGCCCTTTTGCCTAGGTAGATTTAAAAGTCTAAGAGCAACAATGCTCAAAAAAAATACCTCCTCCCTTGGTAGGACATCTGGGTAAGAAATTCTGGCTCAGAGCTGATGTTGCGTTGGGACAGGAATGTTGGGATGACAGCGTTAATGGGAGATGGCTGTGCCTGTGTTACCCATGGTGGTGGAGAGGAAATCCTTAACCTGGAAAAGGAACATATAAATTATATGTGTTCAATAGATAGATAAAGCATTACTTCTACCAGCACTGTAAATTAAGCCATTTCTCCCCACCTCCTCCCAGATTTTACAAACCTAAACTGGAATTTTCTGTGCAATTTTTTTTTCCCTACTAAGACTTGAAGGCACTGTATTTTCAAGCAGCCAGTGACTTCTTTTTTCTAAAAATCTCAATTTTCCCCTGAAGTCAGCTCAGAACACCTGTCTCTTGGAAAACCAGGCCCCTTTAAGATGTCTCAGGCTGCTTTGAATCACTAATTGCTTCTGAATAGGCAGGCCAAAAGTTTTATCACTTCAAACTCCCATAGCAATGCAAATCTATACAGCTGAGAAGCCTCTTTCCATGCATGGGGGTGATGGGTGTAGATAAGGATTAAAAATGGAAACAAATTCAGCCTGGGGGGGTCCTCTTTGTTCCTCCCTGCCATCAGTGGGGTTGCCAGGGCTACATTTGTTCCCCTGCATCTTTTTTGGATGGGATCCAGAGCCCCTTGAATGCAAAGGCAGGAGGTACAGTGGCTGGAGAGAGCTGGATGAGGTCCTAGGTACATACACATTTCATTGCCCATGCCAGGCTCTGTATTGTCTTCTCTCTCTGGTTTCACAAAGGTGCTGTTTTCTAAAACTCCCCCTTGTTGAAGGCGATGCACTCTAGGCAAGTTTCTGGCTGTTCAGTTGTTTTCCACTTTCTCTGAATGCCAGCCAGGCATATTTCCCATGCCTGGTGGGAAAAGGGGGGATGCTTGGTAAGAAAAGCAGGACCCACCAGAGAGCCATTTGGAGGTGCCAACATCTGCCATGGCATGTCCTTCTCAGGACTGTTGCGTGTGTTTTGGAGCTATGCTGGTTCACGCAAAGTGCGGGAGGTGAGCAGCACTTTGCAGAGCCTCATCGGTGCTAGGTTGCCCCTGACTTTAACTAACAGACAGCCTGAAGGCAAATCTTGACTATTAAGAAGTGGAAAATCTCAGTGAGCAAGGGCATCCTAAATCCTCCTTTTTGCTTAGATCGCCTGTTATTAGAGCTGCCTGCCATGTGCTGAGTACGGCTGCGCTCACAAATTGCCAAGAGATCAGCATTATGGAAGCAAAAGCCAATTTACTGACTTTCCAATAGAAAGGAAGATACATGCTGAATGTGCATCTGTTGGATGATATTTCTATTTCAGGCATGCTGCTAACATACAAATGAAAAAGCAAATTTGTTTGCATGATTTATGTAGTTACTAGAAAACCTTGGCTTAAGAATACAGCAATACTTTGTAGGCATCGGGTACTATTTATTCTTAGCATAGTAGGTAATAAAATCTGTTTTCTCTCTGGCTTTCCAAGTGAATTCCAGTTGGTTGAGATACATTACCTGACCTACTCAAGTACTCTGGACATGGAGAGCAAATAAAGTATCCTGACAAATAATATCTTCATTTAAAAATCAATAGCTAATAAAAAATTCATCCCTTGTGGATAATAACAATTTATCTTTAAAATTAAAAGAAAAACTGCAAAATTTCATCAAAGAGGAAAAAAATAATCTCTGCTCCTCCTTATTTAGGCATTATTCTTTCTGTGTTTCAGGTGCATATAGGACCCACTTAGGACTTGAAATAACTAAGGATAACTGTTGTTATCCTGCAGGGGCTTAAGTCTTTAGTGATGGGTTCCAATCCAGGTGTAACTATCTTGCTGAACTGGGGTCTTCATGCATAACCCTGGTCTTCCTAGCTGGGGGGTATGGAGATGTTTTTGAGCATAAAAATAATACAGGACAATTAGAAACTAGAGAACTTGCCTGTCCTTCACAGGCTTGTGTCTAGTGGTGGTCTTGGATGTCCAAGTCAGTACTACCAAAGCAATTTGGGCTCAGGACCTTTCTCGTTCCTGCCCGAGGTCCCCACTTGGGTACTGCCAGGGCACAGAGCTGGTGCAGGACTGTGTTGTGCTCTGACGCCTGGCACGAGCAACCGCAGCAGAGCGAGGCCGTGGGGGAGGACCTCTGGTTTTGGTGGTGTGAGAGGACTGTGAGGCTGGAGGTATGGGGCTGGCTGAGAGTGCAGGCTGGCAGGTGGCTTCTGAGGCACTGTGTTGGAAAAGCAATTTGGGACCAATGGGAATGGCATGGGTAGAGAGCAGGAAAAAGGTGTCCTGAAGGGTGGAAGCTGTGCTCCTCCCCAGGCTCGGGTGCCCTCCCAGTGCGAAACTGGAAGCCCAGGCAGGGAAGGAGGCAGAAAGGCTGCCGCAAGAACTGGAAAAACCTGCTCACACTAGCCTGGGATTCATATTACTCACACTGGTTTAAAACAGGTCATGTTTGCTTTGGTTTCAAGGCAGAGGTGGCCAAACTGCCTAAAGACTGTTTTCAGCCCAGCTTAGATCAGGTCCGAGCTCCCGCGTGCCTGTTTGCTGTGTCACTGCCCCCGTGCTCTCCTACCCCACAGCGAGTACAAGGTCTTACCGAGGGTTTAAGTCTTTCTAAGCAAAGGCTGGGCTAGGGACATGCACACGGGCATGTTCACCAGCCCATCTGAGGGGTGGTAACCATGAGCGGTGGGATTGCATCCGGGCGCTCACACCTCCTGGCCTGCAACAGGCTTTGAAGAAGCTCAGCCAGCGAGTTTGCTGGTTGAAGCTGGATGGGAGTCGGCTTCTGGGGATGCTCCCCATTCCAAAGGAAGAATCTTCCGCCTTCCCCCGATGCCATCACAGATGAGAAGCTCATGGCAGTGGTGCAAGCTGAAGCTGCCTTGCTGCAGGTCTCATCCGCGCTAGCACCAGGGCTGGCTGCACCACGCTTCTCCTTCCCACCAGAAGCTGGGCCAGATGGGTCAGCCTCATATGATTCAATGGGTTATTACAGTCAACTGGGTGTGAGTAGCAGGGGTGAAACCACGCTTTTGTTGGGAAGAAGGAGGAAAAAAGAAGCTAACAGAGTTAGAAATCAGATTGTCCGAGGCTAATGGCTGTATCTGTTTATTAGGCAGCAATAACAATAATTTACCTTTGAATTGCAATAATTCATCATAATGCTTTGCACCTACCTCATGAATCCTCGCTGCTTATCTCACCCCTCTTGTTCGGGGATCTGAAAGTGCTTCATAAACATTAATTAATTAATTAATTCCTCCACACTCCTGCAAGTAAAGTAAACATTATCCCCATTTTGCAGCTAGGGAAGCTGAGCTTGAGCAGGGATGCAGGAGCCCAGAGAGCAGGTCCCTACCCCAGCTTCTACCACAAGCACCTTTCTGCAGAGGGCTCTGTTACCGTGGGTGTTGGGGACATAACCCAAGCTAATTCAGACCCTCAGCCATGCACGTTTCTGTGCTACCAGCATTTTCAGATGGCAGGAAAGGTGTAAAAAGGGCTGCTCCTGCCCTGGAGATGTCTGCAACATCGGTGCTCATCGCTATCTCACCACCTTTAAGCCTCCACCATGGGGGACCAGGCACCTGCCAGTGTGAAGCACCTGTCATTATTCACACTAGGACTCTCCCTTTTTTCATGAGTATGTTAATGACCCTAATCTGTTGGTGTGAATGTGGTTAATCCCACAGCTCTAGGGACTGGCAGTTCAGAAACTTTTCCTCTCCGCCTCCTCACACCTCGCTTTGCATCCTAACCTAACGCTCCTGCACTGAGATGAGCTGGTGGGACTTGTGCAAAGCAGAAGGCACCAACCCCTGTCCTGGCTTAGAAATTGGGCTGCTGTGAGTAATAGGACACAACAGTAACGAATCAGGCCATCCATCTCCAACCTCTTAGGTTGGGGATGTGACACGCATAGTGCCATCCCAAAACAAGATGCTTGAAGTTAAACCTGTGCTCAAGCGCTTTGTTGGATCTTGATCCTTGAGGAAGAGGGAGTCTGGCACCATGGATGCAGTGTGTGACAAAGATGTAAATTAAGGGGAGGATGTCCTCTGAAAATAATGAGCCTTGGCAGTGGAGGGGAGGACAAGACACCAAAGGTCCGTGCGAGGCCAGCGGTAGCCTACTGAGAGGGGGGTTATAGTTTATTTTCAGAAACCAACAGTTGACTTTTGGAAGCCAAATGGATGCCAGCATTGGAGC
>NW_008824753.1:1027671-1032675 GCF_000699105.1 Pygoscelis adeliae | reverse complement strand
ATAGACAAGTCACAGTGGATTAAATGTAAATGAATCTGCAGCTTGATGGACATACGGGATCAGTGCCGGGAACCCCAGCTTCTGGTGGGGGATGGATTAGTAACGGGTACTGGTGTGTTTGCAGTCAGGGAGGGAATGAATTGCAAGGCAGGGAGGTTTCCAGCATTGCACTGCCTGTAGCACCGCAAGAGACATCTCCGGGCTCAAAGAAGAGAGGTCAAGCCTAGATAAACACCAGCTTGGTCCCCCATCAGAGAATCACTGAGGCATGAAGAAAAACTTTAACAGCTGCAATGCTGCTTTTGAACCTCCTAGTTAAAAGGGAGGGTCAGGAGGTCAAAACTTTCAATGCCTCTGGGAAGGAGAGGACTTTTCCCGGTAAGCCTTTGAAAAACCCGAACTAAATTAGCATGACCACACTGCTAAATGCTTGGGAAACCCGGACGGCTTGGGTCACAGGCTCCCCCAGCAGCAGAGTGGCAAAGAGCTGTTGCATTCCCATACTCAACAGCCATAATTAATGGGGCTATTTCCTAGGTGAAAGGCAGATCTTGAGACTCCTACCCAGCACCTGGATGGGAAATAAAAGCTTGCGGGATGTGCCCTGGGCATCCTTTCTCCTCCCAACACCATTGCCCTTTCCCCTTTCTATTTTTCCCTGTCCATTTTCTCTCTCTTCACTTCCATCCATTGTTTTTTCGGCTGTTTCTTGCTCCCCTGTTCCCAGTGTCACATGGCTCAACTTGCTGTTGGAGTGGGGAATGGTGATGAAGCTGTAATGACCCAGCCATATTCTCTCCTGGGGACGCTGGATGGGAACCCAGGAGCTCCAACCTAATTACATCCCTTTTTTTCTACTTTTTATTGCAAAAGGGGTAAGCAAGAGCCCTGCTCCGCATTTTGAGTTACTCATTTCCACTTTAAAGGTAGATTTTGCTGGTTTAGACCTTTTGCAAGAGCTGTTCTAGCGAAGAAGAGGCAACGCAGGTTTCTGGAGGACGTAGGGACCCAAGATTTCTGGCTCTGACCCCATCGTGGGTTTTACAATGCTGCCTTTCCACTAGGCTCCCATTTGTCTGCACCGTGAGTTTCCTGGGCACCACTTTTCACAAGACCTTTTGCAGGTCATCTCCCTTCACATCTCCCACCACCGTAGATGTGGAAAGCTGATAGGCACATGCAGACTTTGCGGCTGCTGTTAGTGTTTTTGGAAAAGTGCTGTATGCCTATGAGGTGCAATCCAAATACATAAGAAGACCAATGTAGCCAAAAAGTTTACTGTCTAGGGCTGCAATCCTGCAGGCTGCTGTTGAGCATCCCCATTCCTATTGTAGCCACAGGAGACAAGTGCTCAGCAACTTTTGCAGGCTTGCTGCAGAAGCAGAATGAATACTTCATTGAATAAAGCAGGAGGACAGGAAATAGATCAAGTTTCAGAGTCCAGAAGGCCTTCCCTTGAAGGAGAACAGCTAGTCTTCCCACCAGACCAAGGTCTTCCTACCAGACCAAGGTCTCTCCTTCCTGCAAGCCCTAACCCAAGCAGGGCTGCGGGTGGGAATGGCGGGGTGCGGTCCGTGGTATGCTGGCAGTCAGCTGCAGTGGTTCTGCAGTGCTGAGCCCCAATTCGGCTTTCCTGTAATGCTGCAGCATCTTTTCTTTCCCATGTCTCTTGTTGTCCTAGAAACAGAGGAGAAAATTCTTCTAGACAAGCCCTTTTGTTACACTCGAGGCAGCATCTTCTGTCTCTTAGCAAAACAGTGTATGGTTGCATAATAAAACACTTGCCAGAAAAATAACAGTGGGTTCAAAACCTTCCAAAGAAACCTGGAAACACTTCACACCCTCAAAACTTTCCCAAAGTCCTAAGAGTGCTGAAAGGGTCAATAGGCACTTCCCAACCCTGCTACAAGTATATGCTGAGCAACAGGAGGCAGTACTCCTGTATGTATACTATATAGATATTAAAAATGTGTATTTTTATCTATATTTATATATTTGTAGTTTTATATATATATATATTTTTTTTTTTTAAATATATATACATGGGTCCTCACTTTCTGGCTTTGAATTACAGCTCTTGAGGTAGGGGGGGTCTGCTGGAAGAGAAAGTCAACGTGCCATACGATACCGGCCACTTTCCTCTCCCAGTGCCAGGGCTCCCCTGGAAATGCTGGGATTTGGGAGGCAGTTGTCTTTATTTGAGAGGGAAGCTTGTCTTCTGGGGGAAACGTGCCCTTCTGTGTGGGGAGCCAGGCAAGGGATGCACTGGGTAATTTCTCTGTGGCACATGAAATGTTGCGGCTGCGACAGGAAAGGATGGTGACTGACAAATTTCCTGAGGCTCACAGGGTCTGGAGGTGCATTCCCAAGGTCTCAAGGAGTCCACGGCAAGGGGAGAAGGAGAGGAAAGCACCATGGGGACCATGCAGCCCTTGTCCCCCAGGAGGAAGGGGACTGCAGCTCCTGCCTCTGGCAGTGCCTGGTGGGAGATGGTGAAATAACAGATGACCTTCATGCCGGCAAGAAGGCTTGATAACCATGATGCTGACCTCATCCAGCTCCTGTGGAGACCAGTGGATGTGAGGCACCTCTGAAAATCTGACTTCTCACTCCTTCCTTTTGGAGATGGGCCTGAAAAAGAAACTTTCCTCTACTCTCCCCTCCCAACAATAGCTCAGAGGGTTTTGGCTTTCATCACAAAGCCAAAACCCAACAGTTCTGCAGATTCCCGTGCTTCACATACCTGTTTTCCCCATGCTGACCATGCAGTGCCATGTTGTAAGCATGGGCTAACACTGCTGTGCTTGAGCTGGCTTGGGTGGCTGTCTCAGTGGAGATGTGCTGTTAAGAGAGGCTATAGC
This sequence comes from Pygoscelis adeliae, assembly GCF_000699105.1. Taxonomy (NCBI): domain Eukaryota; kingdom Metazoa; phylum Chordata; class Aves; order Sphenisciformes; family Spheniscidae; genus Pygoscelis; species Pygoscelis adeliae. The sequence continues at coordinate 1,029,814 of NW_008824753.1, read as the reverse complement.
TGGTCACCAAATGATGACCTGCTGCCAGCACACGGTACATTTGTACTCATGAGGGGGGTGTGTGTGCAAGTATATTCTGTATCTTAAGAAGCCTCAGAGCAAGGAGTCTTCTTGTTGCACTCCCAAGCACATCAGCAAGACAGCATCATCTTCTTTGGGGAAACTCAGATAGGGTTACTATCTCATCTGCAATAAGGAGGCTTCTGGAGAGACCGAAGGATCTGCTTGGTTATAATTCAACCACTAAAGATGCTGGGATAGCTTCGCTCTCCTCCCGAAAGCAGCTTGGCTGCTCAGTGTACAACAAGCATGCTACTTCTCAAAGCTTTAAGACACATCTTTAGAAAACCCAGCGAGGAACCAGCGAGCACAAACCCAGAAATCAGCTTGGTTGCTATTCCTGGGTCAGTCCCCGAAGATGGCCTTGGCACCAGAGGAGCTTCTGAGCTTCGGGAATGAATCTGGAGGTGGGCTGAGACACTGCAAGGGTTGGAGGAGGTGGTCCATGAGTAGCCAGTCTGGAAGAGCTCACCAGTATGAAACTATCCCCTGGACACTTTCATCCATCTCAGTTGATGGAAGGTATGGAGAACTCTTTGTAGGGTGGGGGATCAAGGGATCACACAGACATGCGCATGCAGAGTTAGAAGTTTATTTATTTTTCGCAGCAATAGCTTTATCTTTACAAGTGAAAAGAGATTTCCAATCTTTTTATAAGCTGCTAAATGTAGGAAGATTTAAAACTCAAAATCTTTTTATTAAAAGAAAGACATCCATCCTCGCTAGTGGCAAATGAACCTCTACTCTGTTTGTGTCTGATTAGGATCTCAGAAGAGCATCCAAGCTAATAAATAAGATATGTATCTCCTGAGAACAGCTTTTGTTGTTTTCTTATATAGATCTTTGTTCCTCCTGCGCTGTAAGGTCTCCACAGGGCATGGCCCGTGTTGCGGAGTGCCAGATGTATTACCTGACGAGGTCCACATGAGATGGGGATTTTTCTGACTATAAGCAAAAATTAATGCATGTTTCATGATGGAGCAGCAGCCCTGAGGTCCATTTTAGAGCAGCCATCTCAGGACCCATGGTCTGATGGGTGGGTTATCCTTCCCTATGAGCGGTAGGACATTTCACAAGAGCTTCGGGATAAAGAAATATAAAGGTAACCGTGTGTCCGCCCCACTGCAGGAGATGCTTGGCACTGGGGTTGCACCAGCATGGGCATGGCTGGAGCATCCTTGCTGGTGGAGACCACCAGGATGGGATGATGAGGCTGATGCCACCACAGCCATCCTCATTACTTGGCAGGCCATGGAGGAAGGGCATCGGCATACAAGGCGGGGGAAGCTTTCGGGTGGGTTTTTTGGGAGCTAAGATGGGAAAAGCAGGCGGAGGGAGGAGGTGAGGAGTTTCCAAAGCCTCCGGCACGGCAGCAGGCACCTGCTTCTTCCCAAACCGGCTGAACCTGTCTCCCTCCCGTCGCCTCTCTGCGGTTTTAGGGCGTTCAAAGCCCTAAAACGGAAGGGCACGGGGCGCGGGGGCTGCGCCCGCTGCCTGGGCCAGGCCAAGCTCTTCCTCTCTGAAAAGGGGTTGTTTCCTCCATCCCGCTTGGGGACCTGCCAGGGCAGGTGGAGGTCTGGGGCCTGCCGTCAGGCGGGCACTGGCTTTTAGGTACGGCTGAGCGCTTCCAGCCAGGAATGAGCCCGCCTGCACGCCCCGTGGTGCCGGGAGCCGGGGAAATACAGTGTGGTTTCAGTTGTTTTTTTTTTAAAAAAGGAGAATTTAAGACTTCTTTTAAAAAACATGATAATGATTTAAGACTTTTTTTAAAAAGAGAATTTAAGACCTTTTTTTAAAATAAAAGGAGAATTTAATACTTTTTTTTAAAGTATTTTTTTAAAGAGTGGGGTTTTATAAAAGGAGAATTTCAGACTGGAAAAAAAGGGAGCATTTAAGAGGTCTTTTTCTAAAAAAACCAAACAGGATAATTTAAGACTTTTTTTAAAGGATAATTTAAAACTTTTTTTTAAAAGGAGAATTTAAGACTTTTCTTAAAAAGAAGAATTTAAGTTTTTTTGAAAAAAGAATTTAAGATTTTTTTGAAAAAAGAAGGATTTTATACTTTTTTTTTAAAAAAAAACAA
>NW_008824753.1:1018090-1027223 GCF_000699105.1 Pygoscelis adeliae | reverse complement strand
TAACCCCATTATTTTGAGGCTGCAAAGTGCAATGACCCGCCCGGGTGTACGGAGTGGGACAGGGACGGTGAGGAGGTGACTTGGGGGCAGAGTGCCTGCAGAAACCCCAAGCCCAGGTTGGGATGACTGGGAGCAGCTTTTGGCACTGGCAAGACCCTGAGCCCCTTTGCCACATGCCCGGTGCCGTGCTGGTTGTGTCCTGTTTGGTTGAGCACTGGGTGTCTTTGCCTCCCACCTGCCTGGGGCACCGGGAGCTGGCACTGGCATCCCCAGCAGCTCCTGCCACCATCACGGCCCAACCAAGCCCCACTCGAAGGAGCAGCATCGTGGTCCCACTTGGCACTGAAAATGCTGGCCAGAGCCCATGGCGGAGGAGCAGCCGAGGTAGCATGGGATCTCAGCTACCCACACCAGGAGCCTCCCCTCGCAGTCTGCATCCATGGGGCAAAGCTGTCCATCCTTCCTCCCTTCAGAGATGTCTCTGGCTCCCGAGGAGAGGGGTTAAATTCCTCGATAAGAGCCTGGCTCCTCGCTGCATACTTCTGATGCCTTTTGTGAACTCTGCTGGCAGGTTGTTTCGTAACTCTGCTTGTGGCCTGCTGCGAGTGGGAGAACAAACTCTTCTCCCTGGCTTTTCCTTGCCCTGCGACAGCACTTTGTAATTGCACGTTAAAAACCCAAATGTGGGTTTGAGAGTGGTCTTGCACAGAGGAAGGGGTCATGGCCATGCACCTCTCACTCAAACAGAGCAGCTGCCTCCGGCACAACCTGTGGCACTCCCCTTGGGATGGCTGATTTGAGGAGAAATTAGGAAGAGGCAGGTGGAAACGGGTGAGAAATGATCCAAAGAGGTGAGACGGGAATTTTGGCTGCTCCTCGCAGTAAGCCAGGGCCAGCTCCCAGGGATGCTGGTACTAACAGCGTGCTTGCGGGCCCTGGTTACATGCTCTGCTGAGACTTGCCAGGCAGGCGCCGGGCCCCGGGAACGTGTGGCAGCACGAATGCCAGAGCTCAGCCGACAAATGACAAGGCGGTGGATCTGGCCGGGATGGGGCAGCGATGCTACACGCACCCGTCCGCTCACCTCGTGGGGTAGCTGTGTGGGCTCGCGCTCCTCATGCAGCAAGAACTGCAGCTCTTCTTAGGGAGAAGAGAGCAAATGTGTGTGTATCTGCACTGTATCCGCAGTGGTTATGAGCAGGAAGCGTATCTGAACGCTGCTTGCCCTCCTTGCTGGGCAGTGCTGGTGGTGTCTGCTCGGGAAGGGGCTGTGGAGAAGGGGGGATGCTCTTACCTTCTGCTGGTGCCGCTGGAATGCCAGGAATCCTCCCGCATCCCAGTTATCTGCTGGGAAAGCCTGGGTATGGCGCCTGGCCTCCCTCTCAGCATAGCTCCGCTGGCTTCCCCCGCCCTCTTTAAAGAAATAGCATGGAAATTGAAAAGCACCCCCAAGTGCATACAACTTCCTAAAGCCTTTCTTCCACCTTTTCATAGAAAGCTGCGAGGCCAGGGAGTGTGGCTTGCAGTGCCTGCGGGTGCCTGGCACCCCGCAGCATTGAGCACTGCGGGTCCGGGGGTCCCGCACTCTGAAATTTCCTAGCAAGGGGATGTCGGTTGCTCTAAAAAATAAAACTCTCTGCAAATGAGCGCGAGAGATGTGGGAGTTAGCTTTACACAGGGCTTGAAGGGGGGGGACCTGAGCAACAGTCTGACCCTGAGATAATAAAACATCTTAAGAACTAAGTCTGATTTATTTTAAATTCTTTTTTTTCCTTATGCTTAAGAAAAGCGAGTTATGGCTGTGCCTGGTAGCTTTGGATACCCGCAGGCCCCAGCGAGCATGTTGGGGAGCTTGCCAGGCTTGACCAAACCTTTTGGCAGCAGGTGGCGGCTGGCTGAAGCGGTGCGGCAATGGCCGGTCTGAATCATCCTAGGGTGCTCCCTTCCCTGCTCTTTAAAATACAGCTTGACCAAAAAAGGTAGCGTGGTGTAATTGCTGAAGATACAGGGATTTACTGTGCCCAGGCAAATAGAGGAGCTTCTGTGCCAAAGTATTTTGGGGACCCGATGTAAAATGGGTTTGGGTGGGAGCTGGTCTGCTCCAGCAATGTGTGTGTTGTCCACCTCCGTAGTGGAGACATGTGTTGTGGTTGCCTTCACCGTCACCACGTGCTGCAGAGAAATGTTGCCTGAGTGCATCTGCTAGAGTCCCCACTGGTTCATCTCATCCATGTTTTTCAACGTCTCTCTGCCCTGTCCCATTTGTGTCTTCTGCTATGGGAAAAACCTCCAGCGGTGACTTGGAAGTGACCCAAGCCCACGTTCTGCTGTTCCCCCATGTGCCTGGGGGGGGTGATGCTTTGGGACCAAATCCAGACAAGGGGTTGATCCTCCCTAGCTGGGAGGCCGTGATGTGCCTGCCAAGGCTTCGGAGGAGAGTATTTCCTCGTGTTGTGCGATGTCGGGCGCTGTGGTGAGCTAGGAAGAAGTCCAGGTGCTGCTTGACGATAGGTTGCTCTGTGCCTGAGTTTAAATAAAGGTGTGAGGGACGTTTTAAGTATTAGCTCTGTGTATGCGTTGTGTTTTAAGAGCATCTTTTTAAGGGACGTTCCTCAATCTGTCCCAACTTGTCTATGCCCTTGTAAACCTGTGTAGTCAAATTAAGGCATAAGCGTGTCTCCACGGAAGGTTTTTAACAAAATCCTATTATTGGAAATGATTGCTAACAATTTCGTGTCCTTCCATTTTTCAGATGCCAAGTTCATGAGCTTCTAAAAGCAGCTGATTATCTGGCTTTTTGTGGACTGGAGTCAGCACTGTCTTGAGGCCTGGGGTACTTCCAGCTGCCCCGGGCTAGTCATCTAGAATAACTCTTTGCTTCAAAACAAAGAGAAGGAAGAAAAAAAAAAAAGCAACACTTCTTACCTGAAGACAAGGGTGGATCAGCCTTGAGCTGGAAACTTTGGGGGCAGTTGAGCACTGCCTGAATTTGGGAAGGCTTCCTCTGCTGCTTCGTAACCCTGCTGCAGCACAGGACCTGAGGAGCTCTTGGTCTTAGGAGCCATATGCTCAAACCTCCCCATGTCCCCCCAAGTGCCTCCCACGTAACTGGGAGGACTGGCGATGGGATGCCGCAGTGCTCTCAACAGCATTTTGGGGTCCAGTGTCCCCCATGGAGGTCCCTTATGATGTTAGACCTAGCACTGTGCTCTTGGGCACGGGGACTTTGGAGGCACCTATAGCATCCTATAGGAGAGTAGCTGGGTCAGCAGAGAAGCCTGGTGAGCAGCAGCCTCCCCTTTGCTCCCTGCTTTTCCTGCCAGCCTGGGGAAGCCTTGGCAAGGGGTGGGAGCACCCAGCTGGTGTTGTGAAGTTGCCCAGCTGAGGGATGGAGGGGAGAGCGTTTTTTAGGGATCTTGCTTCCTGCTGGGAATATTGCTTTCCCTGGGAGGCACAAGTGCACGGCAGGGAGCTGGTCTCTGCCTCTGGATGCTTGCCTGAGGCAGCTGGTGGTGTGCAGGGGGTTGGATGAACACCACAGACATCTCTAGGTAAGAATAAAGATGGGTTGGGTTTTTTGGAGGCTTTGTAGTTGCTGTTTTCACTTGCTGATTTTTATTTATTATCTCTTCCAATTTCTGGCAATGCTTGGAGGTGGCAGTGTTCCTTTCTTCAAAGAGCCAAACATACTCACGGTGGGAAGGCTGGGTGGGCCAGGCGATGGGCTTTTTACCTTTTTGTATGTCGTGATCAGTGCTGGCTGGTTCCTGCAACATGAAACCCCCCTGCCCCGGCTTCTCTGAGGGACAACTTGAGCTTAATTAATTGTCAGAAAGCAGCTCATGATCTCCCTGGGCTCTTGACCAGTATGCCCAGGTCTTTGCTTAATGGTTTGTGCCTGTAGAAAGTCAGGTGTTTCCCAGGCTTGCTCTGAAGAAGCCTCTCCTTCCTCTCATCCCTGCCCTGATTCCTCTGGGACGGGGCTTTCTCAGGGCAGCTCGTCACGTCCTTGGGGTCCCATCCCAAAGAGGAGGCTCCACAAGGCTTTCCCAGGGCTAACCCAGCCTGGGCACCAGGTTGTACCACGTCATACCTGGTCCAAGATATTCCCACCTGCCCCACCACTGGAGGGGGGGAAAGCTGTATCTGCGCAGGGATTTGTACCATGAAAAGGATTCCTGTAGGGTTTTGGGGTTTTAAAAGAAAAAAAAAAAAAGTCCTTTTCTATTGCTCTTTCTAGTCTTTTAAAAGTCTTACAAACTCAGCATCTTATGCTGCGAAAGGATGTTTCCCACTCTGGTGGGGAAATATCCCTGGGACCCAGGAGTGGATGTGTTAGAAACAACATCACTTTGCATCTTTGAGATGCTGCACACCGAGGACTGGTTGTCCCTCAAATTTACTTTGCCTCAAGTAATTTTTGGAGTGTTCTAACACTGTTTGAGGATTGTCTAGGCTGCGATGTTGGACTTGGTGCTGCCCTCTTTGAATTCATTTGGCTTTTTAATGATCTGCTGGGAGTATAAAGAAGTTAGGGTAGGAGGTTCAAAAGGCTGAGTTTCCCCAAAGTGACCCCAGGTGAGCATGAGTTGCATGAGGATTAAGCTCCTAAATGCTTCTGAAAAAACAAGACATTGTATTTCCCTATCCATGCAGGCGGGAGGGCCGGTGTGGTCCCCAGCACCACTTCCCATCCCATGTTGGCCCTTTGGGTATCACTGAGTGCCAGCAGAGCCTTGACCCCTAGTGTTTGGAAGGAGGACCGCCTATGTGTGGAGCGGGAGATGGAGCCCTTCGCTGGCATCAAAACCCCTTTAGCCAGAGGTTTGCCGCCTCCCAGCAAGGCGGTTTCGGGGATTAAAGTTGGTCATGCAGCCATGATCTCCATCGTTTGTTGAAGGACAGTGACTTGTACTCCCCAATGGATGGCCCCTTGCATTTTAGTGCCGGATAGGGGATTGAGTTGCCTCTCCAGAGATGTGCCTCTGTTTTAGTGCTTTAAAGAGCTTATTATCTCTGGGTGGGTTCAGGTCGGGATTGATAGCACCTCAGCCCAATTAATCATGTGCCAGGTAGTGTGAAAGCAGAGACTTCTAAAATACCCAAGTGTCTTATCAAAGGTTTCAGCCTGGATTAATTCTGGGGCTCTTGTTTATTTGACTCTGTGTCTCTGTGTGTGTGAGAAAGAAAGGAGTGATTTCAGCTCTCAGCAAATGGTCATTAAAGGCCTTTTTAATCCTGCAAAGTTGTAAATAAATATCTGTGGCAGCATGCATCTGCATATTCATCAGTGCGTCCTCTCCTCCAGAGACCCAGCAGTGCGTCCTTGGCATGTAGCTGCTTTCTGAAACAGGGTAGGAAACTGTGAGTTATTCTTGAAATGGAAAATAAAATCTGGAAGGTTTATCCCCAGTTTTGCATTTGCTAATTTGTTAATTACCCTCTCCCCTAGGATGAGAATTGGAGCGGAAAGAGGATTGCTGGTGGCTGATGCCAGCTCTTCTGAAGGAGGCTGGAAGGCAGGTTGTGGGGAGAATATTTGTAGGTCACTTGGCTTTTTCATGTCCCTGGTCCTAATTGAAAGAGAGGTGCAGAGCCTGAATTTTCCTGTAATCCTATGGAAATGAAATCCTTGATCGCTTTGAGATGAGACGGGGAGAGCGGCAGGTCAGTGCCTGTCTCTGCTTGCCTTGTAGGTGGCCAAGGTGCGTCTTGTCCTCTGGGCTGGACCAGGTGAGCATCACAAGGAAGCTGCACTTTGAGGGTCGTTTCTGGCTCTTCTGGAGGCATTGGGAGAAATAGCTTATTGGTAGGGTTTTCCCCCATTTTGGTCTCGCCCTTGGGGAGGGGGGAGGAATGGAAACTTGGAGGAAATTGAAACAATTCTCCTCCTCTTTGTCTGGGGAGGAGAAAGCAGGTACTTTGGGTACTTCAGAGTATTTCCAAGGCTTGAACAGGCTCTTGCATCTCCAGATGTGCAGCATTCCTCCTGCGTGATGAGAAATATAAGCTGTTTTCTGACTTGGGGAATGGGCTGTGTGTAATAATGGGGGAATATTCACAAATTGCACCATGCTTTTGCAGATGAACACGGCAGAGATGCTGGACCTGCTGGCAGATGCGTGCTGGGGTTGTGTGTGTGTGCGGATGGTCTGGCAAATACCCCTCAGAGCTTGGCTTTTAAGAGCTGGATTGAGTCATCCCCTGAAGACAATGGATATTTGGGCATCCTAGAGCTGCTGCACTGGGGCTCGCAGCTGAGCAGCAGCTGCAGGTACAGCAGTGCCTTGACAGCTGAAGAGCAAGCACCAAATTTTTTTCTATTAAAAATAAAGGCAACAGTTCTAGGGAAAAATTGGGGGGCAGACTCAACCCTGAAAGGTTTTGAAGTCCAACCCCTAATCCTCAAGGCTGATCTAGGTCAGCCTAGAGCTCAAAGGTACCTAGACCCAGCCTTGCCCCTGTGCTGGGAGCTGGATAACTAAATACTTCCCCAGCCCCTCCTGGGCTTGGTGGCTGGGCGGGTTCAATTGCACAAGAAAAAAAGGAGTGTGGTATTGCAAGAGCCTCTCCTTTCCCCTCTAATCTACATGTTGTTGCTAATTTTGTTGCTTTGCCCCCTTGAGCAGAAACTATGAATTTACTCTCAGCTGCTTTCATGAAGTCACTCTTCACTTGCGTGTCTGGGGTTGATGGTAATGGTTACAGCAATAGCAGGTGCTGCTAATGTTTCCCTTGCAAACCTTCATCTTTACGGCAGACTTTACTAGCCAGCCTTGCCAGCTCTTCTCCCCCCGTGGACGGTAACCATTAGTGCTGCAAGGGAAAAATGCATTAAGGTGAGGAAGATGATCCTTCCCCTTCCAGGCTGTAACGTGAGTGTGTGCAGTAGGTGGAGGGGGTTTTTTTGCTTCTTTTAATTTATAATGAGCTTTCAGTTGGCTGCTCACCTGCAGGGTGGACTGGCTAGTAAATATGTCTGAAATGTCATCGCTGCCCATGATCCTTGATGTTTCAACGCTGCTCTTGACGGTGGCCCGCCATGGCCACAAATCTTGGCTTGTTTAAGAGGGGGGAAAAAAGCTCCCCAGCTCGTTCCCAGTGCTGTTTGTGAAGCCTTTGTGTGGGTCTGACGCGGTAGCAGACCCAAAAGTGTGGGTGAAAGAAACGGTGAAAGAAATCCCCGCAGGTGGAGCTGGGATGGGGTGACCTTCTTCCGCATCGGCCGGGGCATGAGCCTCCCTCCCCTAAATCCCTGCTGAAGGCCATCACCCCAAGGCCCATCCCACATCACATCCCTGGGCAGGATTTGTCCCTGGCTCTTCCTGCCCTGCTCAGCATCAGCCAGCCTTGCCGGTACACCCTGGGCATGTTAGCATGGGTCTGTAATTTTGGGGAGGAAGTAGAGCAGAAAATACCCAAGCCTCTATTTTGCTTTTAATGGGGGGTTGCTGGTGTGGTGCTCTCCAGAAATCTGTCTCTTTGGGCAGTTCCTGCAAGATCCTAATGTGTGGGACCTGTCCCTCTTGGGGTGCCGGGGGACTTCGGTGGTGGTCTGTGGCTTCAGGCTCAAGTGATGCTTCAGCTCTTGAGCAGTGCAAGTGCCATGGGACTTAGTTTTCCTGATCTTAGCCCTTAAATCTCCTTTGGGTGCAAAAAGCCCTTCAAACATGGATGTAGTTTCTGCAGATGCCGAGTGTGCGTTATACATCGTAAGATGCCCCCAGCAGAAGCCGCTTGCTATCGAAGCGCAACAGAGTCTGGGGGTGCACGTGGGTTGGGATCCATCCACACATCTCTGGTAAAGCTGCACCTTCAGGGTATGTTTGCAGTGGTTGTCCCTGTCCCCAGCTGGGGTTTCTCCAGCTGAAGGAGGAGAGAAAAGCAGAGTCTGCGAAGCCCTCGTGTGGTTTTGAAATTGCTGATTTCAGTAATCTGATGATTTTTTAGGGCTTGCTGTCAGGCACGCTGTGGCAGAGCAGGGAGCTGGACAGGGCATGATGGGTGGACCAAGGATGCGGGCACTATTTATGGCCACCCCTAAATAAGCTGCTTGGGTGTGAATTAGAGCCCTGTGCCTGCTGCTTCCTTGCTCCTGGGCACTTGTGGCCACGTTGCATAAGAGCTGGTAGCTTCTATAAGCCTGGGGGGTGAGTAACACTTGCACACCCTCCCTGTGATGGCGGAAGGATGAAGAGCTGCCTCTCTGGGCTGTGACTGCTCTGGTAGGACTCGTTTGTCACCTCTTGAGCTTGTTTAACCCCTGTCAGCTCTTTGCGCTGGGATGAAGTAACCCATTTGCTGCCCCAGGCTGGAGCCCTGCGCCTGTGTCCTGCCCACACCCTGATGGCCCCCATGCTGCAGGAGACGACAATGACCGCTTTGCACCAGGCTAGGAGGGTGTCCCTTCAAGATCCTGGGGCCAGCATCCTCAGGATGAGCACGGTGCCATGGAACAGTCCTGCACAACGTGGCTGCGGGCAGGGCTTTGCCCAGTGCTCCCTGCTGCAGCGGCAGTGACTGTCAGTGGTCGCCAGATTCTGCTGCACGGACAGCTTGTTCAGAGATATGGATGATCATCTCCACCCAGCATGGGACCTGCCAGCCCATGAAGTGCCACAGTGTCAACCCTTGCCACGGCTGATCTCTGCCCAGCATTGGACCTGCCAGCGGCATCAACCCTTGACCACGGCCTCAACCTTTGACCGCAGTGTCACCTTCTGGCCTGGGATGGACATGGCATGGAAAGCCCAGCAGAGCTGCTCTATCCCTGCAACACCCGAGCCGAGGTGCTGCTCCAAAAGAGGCAGGAGGACACTATCGATGGGCTGGAGGGGAGCCTCCACCACAACCTGTGCCCTCCAACCTGCTGCAGGATGAGCGCTGTCAGGAGGCTTTGGTTCCCCATGGATATTCCCCATGTTGGGTCACCTCTCCACACCTCAGTAATGGGGAGACTTCTGTCCCACCAGAGGGTTTCAGCATGTGGGCAAGTACCATCTCTTCCCCTTTGGTGCCCAGGAGCTGGGCCCGGAGCTCCGGGCAGGGAGGGACCTCAGGAAGCATTGAATAGCTGCTGGATGTGTCACTGCAGCAGCTGATGGGGGGGGCGGGAGGGTGGTGAGTCATGGCC
>NW_008824753.1:1017265-1018041 GCF_000699105.1 Pygoscelis adeliae | reverse complement strand
TCATGGCCAGCCTGCCAGTGCTCTGGCACGCAGGATGGTGGCATGGGGCCACTCCTCCCCTCCCCTTATCGCTTGCTATTTACTCATGTATTGGGGTTTTTTTGACTTGTGTATCTGCATGCAGCTGGGATGAGCATCCCCCCCCGGCATCGGGCGGGAGAGGAGTGAGAGGGTCAGGTTCAAAGCAGGAATAAAATGACTGAGAGTACCCCAGCATCCGCCTGGAGCATGTCCAAAGGGATGCAGAGCTGCTGGTCCCCGTGGACACCTTGCTCCGCCTTGAATGGTGGGCTCATCACAGCCTGCTCTCAAGTACAAATACATCTTTATTTATTAATTATGAGTCTTTATAACCCTACCCCCAGCCCAAACGCTGACCCGAAAGACTAGTCTTCTGGCTTTTTGCAGTTTTAATTAGGCTTGCTGGGAAGCTTTCCCTGTGCAGCTGCTCTCCTGCCTGCCTGGCCCCATACCCAGCTCTCTGCCAGGGGATGGACGTAGTGAGGGAGGAGAGTGAACCCCCAAAAATGGGTGAAACCTTGGTGCTGGCGGGATGCTCGGCTCAAAACCTTCATGCTGGTCCCAGACGGTGTTTGTTAGGAGCTCTGGTAGAGGTGTTTAGGATGCAGCTGAGAGGTATTTGGCATGCTTTGGGACTTGGGTTGCAGCTACCCTTGCTGTTGGGTGCAAAATTGGTGGGTTTTTTCCTAACCAGATATTTTTTTTTTCTTTGTGGCAAAATGTGGGAGAAAGGCACTTGCAAAGTGTTTGCAATC
>NW_008824753.1:1011640-1017134 GCF_000699105.1 Pygoscelis adeliae | reverse complement strand
GCAAATCACTTCTGTAAGGAGGGTGACTGGCCAATTTTGTTGGCTGGCCATGTATTATTTCAGGTCCAGGGAGATCACAGAACCTTTGCGAGTCCCAGCAGCCATCAGGATAGCGGTTTGCAGGAGCTGCGCAAAATGTGCATCCTCCTGCACATGCAGAAACGCTCCTTCATCTCCTCTTCCTTTAGCCCGACAGCTTCGGGGAGGCTGGGAGACAGCACCGCCAAGAAAGAAAATAAAGCTGCAAGATCTGAGATTGTTAATTTTTTTAATTTTTTTTTTTAGTGTCAGCATTTGAAATTCCAACTCCCAGTTATGAAATTTGTTGAAGTTGTGGTATGAATCATCCCTACCCTCAATTTTAGGACCCATCGCATGGGGAAAGGAGCAGAAAATTAGTCACTTTGTTAATCTGCTTTCAATAAAAATTATTTAGAAATCCATGGGGGGGAGGGGAGTAAGAATAAAATGAAAGCGGCTTTTGGGAGCGGCCGTCACGCGTCCTGGGGCCCGTAGCCACCTGCTCACTTCTCTGTGCTGTTTTCGAGGCAGCCGGCAGGGCCTGGCAGCTGCCTGCACTTCTGGTTCATGACCAAAGTGACCTGCTAGGGCGAATACAAACAGAGGCAGCTGGAAACCGGCCTCCTCCTGAGAAGTGCTTCTTCCCTCAGAAAAGTGATTCTCACCCAAAAAAAACCCCTGTTTTCGCTACCTGGTGGTGTAATGAAGGCACCCACCAATTAAAGCAGGGGGTGGCAGCGAAGCCTGGGGAGAGGGGTTCATCATTGGCAAGTGGAGCAAGGAGATCTCCCCCCAGCTGGTGATTTTTTTTTAGGAGTGATGGTAAAGAGCTGGCGGGGGCTACAGTGGAGGTGATGCTGGGGGCGAGGTGGAGGTTTTAGCATTTATGGCCTGTTGGCTTTTAGGATGTGGTTTGGGTTTTGTTTTTTTTTTTAACCAGGGTGATGATGGTGCGGTGGGATATTGGGGACAAGATGCTGCGTGTGGGTTGTGATTTCTGCCTTCTCCACCCCCACCCCCCCTCGCTACCCCTTGCAGGGACTGGGGGGGTGCGAGGAGCATCACTGGTCCCCCCAGATGAGGACGAGCTGCCTTCATCCCATCAGCTCCTCCATGAGCCCAAGGCTTTGGGGGAAGAGGGGCAGCCGGGCTGGTTTTGGATGGGCTGGGGGAGCTGATCCTGCCCTGGGAAGGGGTGAGGAGGGCAGGCAGAGGAGGGAGCAGCCCCCAGCCCTATTTACCACCCCCTTGCAAGGGGGCAGATAACATCCAGTATCAGGCAGCGAGCTGGGGACAGCGACCCCCAAAAACCCCAGGGGTTACAGCAAGCAGTCGGTTAATGGGGACCCCCTGTGCTTGCAAGGATATAAGGAAATAATAATAAAAACAATTGGATTTTGGGGTGCTTGGGGGATGCAGCAGAGATATGCAACGGGGAGGGATGTGCCGGCTGCTTTTGGGGAGGATTTCCCCCATGTGGGGAGAAAAGCTGGCTGCCGCCACTCCCAGCTCTTTGGCGGTGGTGTGCCGCGCGCTGGCTGCTGGTAAATGATTGCCGGGGCGGCCGGCCAAGGCGGAGCCGGAGGTTGGTGCCGGGTTTGAACCCAAACAGGTGCCTGGGACTGGTGTGCTGGTGGCCGTCCTGCTTCTGTACCCGGCAGCGTTTGGCAACCGCTGAATTTTTTGGGCGAGGTGAGGCTGTGCGACGCGACTCAACCAGCTGGATTATTTTTTCTTACTTAGTTTTAAGCTCCTGGCCTCCCCACAGGGTCAGGGCAGGGGAAGCTGGGTTCGATGATAGCAGGGTCCCTGGCCAGGGTGGGGGTGATGCTCCCTGGGATGCGTTGCCACCCCAAATTTGGCGTTAGGGTGCTGCGGCGGGGGGGGGTTGGAGGCGCTGCGGCGGTGCCTGGACTTTGCTCCATGCCGGGGGCCAGTTGCAGCCTTTAATGCACAGGGGGGGGGGGGCGGTTGCTCAATCAGCATTGAAATGGAATTAGGCTAACCCTTGCAAACTTTAGTGGTTTTGGGCTCACAGGGAGGTCGGCCGAGTCCAAGGTGCCCTTCAGCCCCACCGGTTTTCCCCAGCTGCCCAGCCAAGGCAAACATGAGCTCAGCGCCGAGGTATTTGCAGCGGCCACTCCATGCCCATGTTTCGGAGGTGGGCAGGGGGTGGCACCAACAGGACCCAGCACCCATGGGGAACGGCCTCACCAAGCCATATCTTCCCCGGTTTCTCCTTGCCTTTCTCGCACCATGGCTAAAATCCCTCATCGCCAGAGGCGGGACCCTTTGAGCCCTCCCTTTGATTACTCAAACAGGCAACAAAAAATAAGAAGTGGTGTTTAACCCGAGGTCAAGCTTTCTCACAGCCCAGCTGCAAAGTCGGGAGAGCTGGAGCTGAGGGGTAGAGAGACTGCAACCAGCAGCGTTAGCCTGGGAAAGCAGTTTGGGACCCTCAGGTCAGAGAGCCTGGAAACTTCCTATATATGTTCCTCTGCCCAGGGCTTTCAGACAAGCCTGATGCTAGAAAAAACAGTGTTATAGGGGAAAAAAGATACATCTTTGTTGGCACGGTGTTTGAAAACACCATAAGCTCAAATATTTGAGTTCTTTACAGCTGGTGCTTAATTTTTATTTTTTTTTAAAGATTGTTGCAGTTGTTGAGCTGCTGGAAGAGGTGGGAGTTGGGTGCACCTGGGCTAACGCGTGTTGTTTTAATGCAGGAGAAGTAACTGCTGGGTGGGAGTCAGGCTGGGCCCCGCTGTTGGGCAGAGCATCCCCTGGGAGCCCAGGCTTCATCACGGGCATTTGTGCCTGGCTCCCTCTCCCAAACCCCACCTTTGGTCGTGTTTTTGTGCGGAAAGAGGCTTTATTTTAATTTCTTAATCCCTCTGATAAATTGAGATGGAGGTAAATAGATTAAAATGTGCATTATCTGCACCTTCTCTCAATATCCCGTTGCGAGGGTGGGCAGCTGGCAGTTTCTCCACCTTTTCCAATATTGTTTGGAAAATCCCCCAGTGCCGCGCTGCCAAATCGTCAGAGAAATTGCAGTGAAAGTCCAGCAAACCCATTAAAAGTCTGTGCTCGCAGCAGAAATAACCTGGGCGTCTTCTTCTGGGCACCATGCAGGCACACAAACCCCATCATTTCCCACCGTGGGAAGATTTGGACCTGCTGCCCAGACATGAGCGCCAAAAAAAAAAGTGTTTTTTTTGCAGATGAACATCGGTGTTTTAATAATATCAACAAATAATCCGTGCGCAGGGAGAGCCACAGAGGTGGATGGAGGGTGGCAGTGAGCAACGGCTTGGTCTAGGATGCACCTTAAGGGATGGTAGCGTTAAAGAGGATTTAATGACGCCACTCTTAAAGCATCTCGTATTCCTTGTTAGCGGTTTGGGATGGGAATCTTGTTTCTGTTCTCCCCGCAGGCAGCCCGTCCTGCGATGACCCAGCGTGCCTGAGGCCCGGCAGCTGGGGGGATGGAGCTGAAGGTCTGGGTGGACGGAATCCAGAGGGTCGTCTGCGGTGTCTCGGAGCAAACCACCTGCCAAGAAGTGGTCATCGCCTTGGCGCGGGCCATTGGTGAGCCATCTCCATCTGCTGGGGGGATGCCCCTTTGCGGGTGCAGGCATCTGCTGAGGGGATGCCCCATCTGCAGGTGCTTCCTGGGAAGAGGAGACCTTGGGTGGGTGGGGGTCCTGCTCTGGGGTGGTGGGGATGTCACCAGCCACTGCCCGTGGGGCAGCAGCCTCAGCACACCACTGCTGGCCATGGCTTTCCCCATCTGACATGCTCACCTCCTCCTGGCAGGTCAGACGGGCCGCTATGTGCTGGTGCAGAAGCTGCGGGAGAAGGAGCGGCAGCTGCTACCACTGGAGTGCCCCTTGGAGTCGCTGGCCAAGTGTGGGCAGTATGCCAACGATGTGCAGTTCGTCCTGCGGCGGACAGGCCCCAGCGTGGCTGAGCGGCCCTCCTCAGAGGGTGCTCCCCAAGCCCCTGAGAGGACGTTCATCCGGGCCAGCTTGCCCATCAAACCCAGGCCCGCCAGCACGGATGCACCCCGTTCTCGGGAGCCGAAAAAATCCATGACCTTCAACCTGGGTCCTACAGGTTCCGGCGACCCATTTGCCGTCAGCCGCTGGAGGCACCAAGCGTGGGAAGGGATGGACTTGGAGGGCGGTGGGGTTGTCCAACCCTCCAAGGAGGAGCTGTTTAGGAAGGTGCTGCGGCAGCAGGAGCAACTGCATTCCTTGGAGGCCCATGGGGACACCCTGGAGACAGACCTACGGCTCTGGGAGCATGGCCGGCTCACCAGCCAGGAGGACGAGATCCTCTACCTGGAGCACCTGGTGCGGAGGAATGAGACGGAGCTGGATGAGGAGGAGTTTTGGCAGAGCGAGCTCCGGCTGGAGAAGGAGTGTGAGCGGGAGCGGCAGGAGCGAGTTAGAAGCCTGCGGGCCAGCCTGGAGGAGTACACCCAGAGGATCTACGAGCTGAGCACCCGGACCGAAGCCCTGCAGGAGGAGATCCAGTGGGAGATGGCAGAGAGGGCCAAGAGGGGGAAGGAGACCCCTGCACCCAGCCCCACAGAGCTGGAGGACATGGCCACCAAGATGAAAAGGGATCTGGAGGCCAAGGTCAAGCAAGGCACCCAGCTGGAGAGCAACCTGGCCAGCGTGGAGAAGGCCCTGGAGGAAGCTGAAAGGAACCTGCAGGTAGATAGGACCAGGTTGAGCAGCCTCATGAGGTGGTGGGACCTTCGGGAGGGCATGGGACCAGCTTTCCAGCGGCATGGGGCCGATGGGTTGAGTGGGGTTGGTCCTGCCCCACCTGGCTGGTGAGCATGGAGCTGAGTGCACGGAGATGGCTCAGCAGCAGTGACCACTACTGGGGGGACACCACCGTTCTTACCCGGCCGGCGCAGGGTCCCACACCCATTGCTCTCCATGCAAGCTGTGTTTGGGCTGGGGCTCCAGCTGGCTGGTGCACAGGAGCACAGCATCACCCTGCTCCGGCACGGACGATGGTGCCAGAGCAAATGCTCCGTGTGTGGGGTCAGTGGCCTTGGCACAAGGGTCGATGTCATCTTGGATAAAGGAGTCGCAGAGAGGGATAGCATAGGTCCGCATGGTGCCTGTGCATGAAGCCTTTTGACCATGCAAGCTGTGCAGGGGCTCGGGGTCATCATGGGGAGCCATGTGGTGTGGAGATGGCAGCCGCGGGGCTGAGCCATGATGCCCCTCGGCTCGCCTCTCCCAGCCCTCCCAGCATCAGGGGGTCCAGGTGCTGCATGACGCCTGCCCTCTGTCCACTGGGTCCCCTTCAGTGGAGCAAAAGGGAGAAGCTTTTTCGCAGCCAGGTGGTGGTAGCTGCCCTTCCCCAGGGTGGCCATGCTCCCAGCATCTCGTCTTGAGCATCTTGTTTGTGTCCGGCATCTCCCAGCACTGTGGCGGCCGCCGTTTGA
>NW_008824753.1:1011198-1011541 GCF_000699105.1 Pygoscelis adeliae | reverse complement strand
CGGGGCCGCGGAGGGGGCGGGCCAAGCCGTGGTCCTCCCTAGGTCCCCTCCGCTGGCTCTGGCAGAGTGAGCCCCAGCTGGGGGAGCCGCCCCAGGGAGCGTATGCCAGCCGGTTTTGGGGCATGGGGGGGACATGCGGCTCACCCTGTCCCCCCCCCGGTGTGTGTTTTGCAGGCCCAGACCCAAGAGCTGGAAGAGTTAAATAAGGAGCTGAGGCAGTGTAATTTGCAGCAGTTTATTCAGCAGACGGGGGCCACCATGACCATCCTGCAGGCCAGGTCCGAGGAGGATGCCCAGCCGGAGCCGAGCCCGCGCGAGCTGCCAGCCTGCCGGCGCAACGGAG
>NW_008824753.1:1006035-1010765 GCF_000699105.1 Pygoscelis adeliae | reverse complement strand
CAGCATTGCTGGATGCCACCATGGTGGCAGAAAGCAGGTGGCCGAAGGCCAGCATCAGCCCCCGGGGGCTGTGGGCTGGTGGGTATGGGCTCCGGCCGCCGATGACCTCTTTGTGTTTGGTGAGGGAAGGGCGAGTGTGGTGCCCAGGGCCACGTTCGCACCCTCACAGGGATGAGAGGAGGTGGCAGGGGGCTCTCGTGGAAGGGGACGGCGGAAAACAGGGACCCAGTCGTTTCTCCTCCAGAGCACCCGGAGAGGATGACGTGGCTGCCCCGCGGCACTGCCGCGGCCGTGCCTGGCAAGTGAGCACGGGAGGTGCGAGCCCTGCCTGAGCTAGGCGTTTTTCCACATCCCGTAGGTTTTCCTCCCAGCACCGACTCACCTCCCCGGGCCAGCACCAAGCAGCCCCTCGGCCATCCCAGGACCCTGCCGGAGCCCCTGGTGTCCAGCCTGAACCCTGAGGGTGCGTACATCCCGGTGGGCCCCCGGAAGTGCAAGCTGGGCTGGGGAGGATGCGTGGGAAGGGGGGGAGAGGCTTTTGCTGCCCAAAACGGGCTGCAGAGAGTGAGCGTGTGCTGGGAACAGGAGGCCGGAGCTATTTATAGGTGCCATTAGGAAGAGCAAAGCTTACACCCCGGCAGCCTCCGCTCTGCTGCCAGGGGCTCGTGTGCTGGCGGTCCAGCTCTGCCCTGCCGGGAGCTGCGGAGGAAGGATGCTCCTCACCCCCTCTCCTGCCGCCCCGCATTCCCCAGGGCTAAGACCTTGCTAGGGTTAAGACAGGGAGGATCTAGCTCCCATCTTTTACAGGAGTCACTTTTGCTCCATCTTGGGGACCAGTTCACCCCAAAACCCTCTCCACCTCCCGTGACCCCTTTTCCAGCTTGCACCATGTTTTCGGGTGCAGCAAAAGCAAGCCATGATGTCCCTGCCTGCTGTGGCAATGCTGCCTGCATCCCATTCCCACCCACGCCACCATCCCCCTCAGCAAAACCCTACTGCCATCCTCCTCACAGCCCAAAATGTCCATCCCCATCTCACCAGATGCTGTGACGTCTGCGTGTCCATCTCCCAGTTCAGGCTTTGCGCTTGTGTACATCCTGTTTTCCGTTCCCCTTTTCTTTTCGCAAGCACTCGCCCACCGTGATGGGGTCGCTCAGGCTGTTTTTTGTCTTGTCTTGCAGTTGTATCAACCAGGCAGAGCATCTGGAGGTAGAAGGGCCCAGCCAGCGGAGCATCAATTGCCTTGCAAGTGTAACTGTATAAATAAACCATATTATATATATATATTTTTTTTACTGCTTCATATCGTGAATGGATGTGGACAGCCAGACAGAGTATTTTTACAGACTGTAAAATAAAACCAGAGACCGACGACACAAAGCAACCCTCTTCCCCTGCGGATGGAAGCAACCCCCTTCTATTTTTTAAAGTGCTTTCTATATTCAACAGAAAACAGCAGCGCTCCCGTTCTGCATAGCCTCCTCAAAAGACCCATCGTGCATTCAGAAAAGTCCTTGCTCCTTTGACTAGGGGAGCTAAGCTGCAGTGGAGACCTGCCTTGGAGGCTTGCCTGGATGGAGCAAGTTAACGGGTTTTACAGCATCTCGCTGCAGCAAGCGGGGCCATGACAAACAGCCTGTTCACTGACTGCAGGGGAGGAACAAGAGCAACTTTAAGACAAATTTCTGCCCCCCTCTTTTTTATTATTATAAGAAACCTGTAGTAGAAACCCCCCTTCCACGGTGCCACGGACCAGGCTTCAAGGGAGCAGGGAACACACAGCGGGGGCTTGTTTTTCTTAAATCTGCTTAATTTTTCAACTTGTTTTTAAAATCACAGAATGAGCCCTTCCCCAGTGGTGGTGCAGGTTGGGAGCAGGACTGAAACACTCTTGGTGACATTTCACTGATTTTTTGTTTTGTTTTTTTTTTTTTTTTTTACCTGACGGCCAGTAGTTACTCTCAGATTTTGTTCATCTGTCCCAGTGGGTCGCCTTGTATTTTAATTGCGAAACCAAAGCGGTTTGGGGAGTGGATGGGTTTGTCCAGGAGGTCCCCGAGCCCGTTTTCAATGCGTCGTATGCAGAAAATGTGATTCGGGCACAGTGTTTGCTGTAAAACCCCGCTTTCCCTGTACGAATGTAATCCTTTGTGCCGCGGTTTCAATTTTCAATAAATCTTTGGGAAAGGATTTGAGCAAAGCGAGCGTGAGCGTGCTGTTGTGGCCGAGGGCAAGCCATCCCCGCCGGCTCCTGGTCCGGTGCCCGACGGGCACATCCGAGCGGTTTGCGCACCCAGCAGCCGCCTCTTTCATTTCCAAGCCATCTCTTTCCATTTGCTGAATTAAAGCTGTAAGTATTTTATGACCGAATGCATCTTACGCACACGCTGCTCTTTATTTTTATTTTTTTCTTTTTTTAAATCACAAAGTGCTTTACAACCAGCAGATGAAGCTTGGCTCCGGCGAGAGGGCGGCCGTCTCTGGGATGAAACATGGCAGCGTTTTAATAATGCACAGCAGCAGCTTGGAGCACTTAAGAACAGGAGGTGAAGGGGATGGCACTCGGCTGCAGATAGGAGCAGGTAAGGGGGAAACTTCCCATTCACCTTCAAGCCCCTCCGTCTGCACCTGGATAAGCGCAAGCGAGAACGTCAGCTCTTGCTCTCCATCAGCATCTCCTCTGTGGCTCTGCTGGGCTCTGGTCCCTGGGGACATGTCCCTCTCAAAGCCAATTTTCGAGGTGCCACTGCAGCTCGGCAGGTTCGTCAAGTGATATTGAAGGATTAAAGTTTGCTTTGTTGGGAGAGTGCTGGTGCAGCTGTGTCTCTAGTTACAACTGAAGAGCTGCCGCAGTGGGGAGATGCAATTTCTGAGTTGCCTTTTTTGAATTGGGGTTTTTTTTGTTTTTTTTTCCCCCTCCTTAAATCACATATCTCAGGGAAAATGAGTTAATACATTTGCTCCATGCAGCCGCATCAAGGAGTTTCTCCCCTGCTTGCTTGATTTTTGGGCTTCTTGTGCTCATTTTTTGGACTCTCTTGCTTTTAAAATGAGACTCCACCTTGCTAAGAAGAGAATTGGAGGGTGGTGGAGGTTGTAAAGAGCATTTCAGTGCTGCTTGGGGGAAAAACACCCAAAAAGCAGGTTCAGAAAACCCACTTGCCTTGGACATGGCCAGATTTTGGGATGTTAATGTGAAGTCCTCTGCGTGCCCTAAAAAACCTGACCTCTACCGGGTTAAAAACTGGATTTTTTTTTTGTTTTGGGGCTACATCTGTAGCTTTGCCTTCTGCAAAATAAATGGGAATCAAGAGAAAGGGGTCATCACTTATGGCACCTCCCACCAGGAAAAATGGGGCAGAAAATTAATTTGAATCTCTGATTTTGCATGGGATTTTTTCCCTGTGCTTCTGCTTATATATTACTTGATTATCACTTTTGTGGGTTATTTCTGTTCTGACAGGCCAAACGAGCACCAATCTTTTGGGGCGGGGGGGGAATAAGGGTTTAAAAAAAAATATGTCTCAGCAGTTTTTGGCCCTGCAGCTGATGCCTCTTGGCTGGGATGCAGGATTTGGAACTGCTGCGTGGGATGGGGGACAGTGTAACTCGGCCATGTCCCCCACAAAGGTCCGAGAATCACGTGTGGGGTTAGGGAGAGCACCATGGCCGGGGGCTAACTCTGTTTTTTCAGCTCAAGGCTGTGGCATTTTGCAGATTTTTTTCATTTTGTGTCCTATAAACTATCACCAGCTGCTGCAAAGGCAGTGGTGTTTCATAAGGTAATAAATTACTTTGATTAACGCCTCTCCCCCTGCTGTGGTGCACACTGCAGCGGGGGGAGAGGCGTTAATCAGACTCATTTATTACCTTAGGAAACTTCCCACCCATGGGTGACCTATATTCCTCTTGGCACGGGGGGCGTGCAATGGCACGGCGAGCGTGCGGGTCCCCGCGCATTATTTAACCGAGTGAGGCTCGATACCCGCTCTGGCTCCCCTGCCTTTCCGCTTTTATCTCCTCCAAAGGCTGTGTCAATAATACATTTCTGCCATTGAATATTTTATTGATGGTTTGACTTTTTTGCTGCTCGCAATTCCCATTTCAAGGCTGCATGATTGTTCCTAATTAAAATTTTATGCCCTGGGAGAAGCCTTCTTGCTACAGTGGAGATGATGCTGTCCTTTTCTAGGCCACTACAGAGCGGTAGGAAGGAATTACTCATTGTTATGAGATTAAAACAAAGCAAATAAATTATTGTTTTTCCCCTTAAAAAAACAAACCAAAAGCCCAGCGTACGGCGCGTACTGGAGAGGGAACAACTGGCTCATGGGTGAGGCAGGGATCCAAGCGTACCGGATGGCTCGAGGATGCTGCGGCTGGGTGAGCGGGGAGTCATGTCCCCATGTCCCTCAGGCACTGTGGGGCAGCTTCTTCCTTCCCTGCGGCAGGTGGGAACGGGCTTCAGGGCTTCTCCCTCCTCGAATGCTTCTCACCACCAGCTCCAGTGCCACCCAAAAATCACGAAGCAGAGGATATACCTGTTTTTCACTGGTGAACAGTCCCAGCATCTCTTTTTCATTTAAAAAAAAAAAATCTGCAGGCACCTACCTGCAGGCTCTGTCAGCACGAGGCACTGTTCAAGAGCGTAATTCAGCCACCTCCAGCCTCCCTGGGGCTCTTCTACTCTCTGCACTACCCGATTTTTTTTTTTTTTTTTTTTTTTTTAT
>NW_008824753.1:1002720-1005784 GCF_000699105.1 Pygoscelis adeliae | reverse complement strand
CATCTAGAGTGCTAGAAGCATTTGTGCTGCCTCCCAGCCCCTGGATTTGGCAAGCAGCTTTTAAAGCACATGCTTCAGCACCAGTTACACGGGGAAAGGTGTGAATGACTGGAGAAGATGCCTGCTGGTTTTGCTCCCCAAGTGGTGTACAGATGCTCTGCTGCTTGCTCCTGGGTGCACAGTTCATACACGGGTAGTTCACTGCAGATGGAGAAACTATTTGAACTGGCATGCGTGTCTGTGCAGGGAGCGTTGTCTGCTCTGCCTATGATGATTCTCCTTTCTCTGTCTCAGGGTAAAGACTGAGCACATTCTACCTTGCCCTGGAAAAAAAACAATATCATAAAGCACTAGAGGAGGCCGGGAAATTTTCTTGTTTATGGATGAGCAAGTTTCTCTCCCAACGGAACGTCCTGCCAGCAGAATTTGTTAGGATGCATTATGTAAGTCCCTGCTTGCATTTAACTAACTGACTTCCTCTTAAACAATTTATGTACTCCTCCTATTCTCCACAGGCCAGCTTGCTCCTTTGGCGAGGCACACCACGTAGGACCTGCCACTGGCACACGTTATAGACAGAACACGATAGGCGCTTCCTAGCGCAGTGCTTGAAGCGTTAGGCCGGCTCGCTTCTCTCTGCGAAGCACTGAAACAAGAGAACAAAATCTTTGAGGAGCACAGAGAGTCACTTCAGCTTAACAGGCCTGAAATTCAGCATCTTCCCCTCCCATAACGCACACCCCTGCCTCTCCCCAAAAATCTTACAGCATCAGTTCTGAGCAAGAGCTTTTAGCACCCAACTACTCTTGTTACCAGGCTAAGTATCACCTTACGAGTCTGTTTATTAGCTACTGAAAAACATGAAATTAAGGGGCATCTTAGACCCGGTGTATTTTCTCATTGCGCGGGAGCACTCTGGGGCTCTTGGGCTAGGGCAGGGGTGAAGGCACCGATGCTGGGGTTTCCGCTTGAGGGACAACCAGGTTGCACCCTTCTGCTCTCCTTTTCAAGCCATCTTCACTGGCTAGAGAGGCAAAATAAGAGATGCACATCAGACATGTCACTGAGAAGGCACAGCCTTCCTCTCCAGATGGTCTGGCACCCTGGATTACAGTAATAAGCACCAAAACACTGGTTTTGCACTATTTATTGAAGACTTCAGGTGACGGCACAGCAGGTTAGTTTTGAATCATACCACAAGAATGTTAAAAACAGGAATTGAGCTGTATGCTCCCCCCCCGCTTACTGGAGAGACACAAAAAAAAGTAAAAACAAACAAACTTCACTTTAACCCCTTGCCTTTGCTTACTGGAGCTGAACAGGATGGTTCCATAGGTAGTGGGAAGTTGGAAGCATTCATGGGAATTGGGACAAGTCTTGCCAGGCGATCTGTGGAGCTGCTTCTGCCAGTGGCATCTCCAGGGGTTAGTCATCGGGCAGCACAGTCCCAAACGCAGGGCTATTTCTTCAAAGCGAAACAGAGTGCCTTCATTTTCAAATACAGGTTTGTGACATGTGCGGTAACCTGGAAAATGGGGCGGTAGGGGACTACGGGGCTTCAGTTTCAGCTTGCAGAAACATTCATACACAGGCGTATTTTGCACAAGGTTTCCCCCTGCTCTCCATGTGGCTACGCGGTGCTCCCGCCTGCTCGGGACCAGCAGTGGGAAGATGCTGTAGGTGCAGCTAGGGAGGAGGAAAGCCTTCTGGGGGCTGAGAAAGCTGCGAATTTGTCCTCCCCGCCCCCCCATCAAAAAAGGCCCATTTGGCTTCTGAACAAGCGTGAAAGCAGCTTTGGTAAATTCAGGTGTTTTTCCTCTCTTTCCAGCGTGTTTGAGCACCCTGGGACTCACCCAGTCTGCGCGGGGGCACAGAGGGAGCCGATTTTTTCTTGTAGAAGAAGAGATGCTCCTCCAGGACCCAGAGGGAGAAACGACGAATGAGCGCAGGCAGGAGAGATGGGGACAGGCAAAACTTCTCCATGAGACTTTTATCGGTGCAGAGGATGTTGCTCTGCTTCCCGTGCAATTAACTACTTACTTACCAGAGCACTGCCTGTTCCTTCAGATCGAGCCTTTACAACGGTCCAGGGCTACATGTGAGCAGCCCAAGCAAGAGGAATACCTGAGCCCGTTCACCGCAACAGGCTGTGGTGAATCCTAGCTGGCTATTATGAGCTTAAGCTGCTGATAAAGCTGTGCTGCGCTTCAAGAGAGACGCTTTTCAACTACCCTGCTTCTTCACCAGCCCAAAAATCACAAGACAGAACTTTGCAGGAGAAGCACTCTGCTTCGTCACTTCCTCCGTTTCTAGTGACAGCCACCCTGGGCGGCTGGAGGAGTCCCTGCCCGGCTTGCCTTCCTGCTCCTCGGGACCATGAAGTCAGAGTCCCCTGTGTGACATCACAGCATGATCGCGCAAGGCAGCTCTGCCAGCACCCAGCCAGGGCTGGAGGGCCGACAGAGCCCTGGCGCAAGAAGTGGAAAGCAGCGAGCAAAGGTGAGGGGTGGGATGGGAAACAAAACAGCAACAAAAAAGGAAAGCGAGGCTCGTTTCTGCTTTTCGTTTAACAGACTAGAGAGTCTCTCTTTAAAGGTGACTCATCCAGGGCAATATCAGGCATGGTTTCTTCTATTAACACACCCTTGGCAATAGCAGTTCAGTTAGTCACTGACTGGGTATCAAGACGTCACCGGTTGGGATGAAGCATCTCTTTAACTTGGTACGGAGTCCACTAGCACTTATTTGCTTTGGAGAAGAGCAGGAGAGGAGAGAAGGGGGGGCACATCATCCCGCCTGTGCAACTTTACCACCAAGTCTTTGAGCCCGCATGCCGCCATGGCCCGCTCCCCTCATCTCTGCTCCCGCCGGACACGAGCCCTGCTGCAAGCAGCGTTAAATCTCTTCACGCTCCACCGTGCAGCGCGGCTAATTGCAGGGTGCTACCGACTGCATGTCAGAGGTCTGCCGGGCCAAGGATGAGAAGCCGCCGGAGGCAGGACAGTGGTGTTGGATGGGGGGGGGGTTTCCTTTGCACGCCGGAGCCCCTCACCTGGGTGGCAGG
>NW_008824753.1:1000196-1001603 GCF_000699105.1 Pygoscelis adeliae | reverse complement strand
CGTCGTCCCCCTTCGGCTGCCGCCTTTCACATTGTTGTATTAAATTCTACGTTGTTATATTAATCTTTTTAATATTTTTTTCCGTTGTTCCCCGCCGCGTTGGGCGTGTGGAAAACCCGTGTGCCCCTCGCAGTGCCGGGGGGTGCAGACGGTTCCTCGCACCAAAGGGTGCTACAGGGGCTCCCTCAGCCAGGAACGCCCCAGTGCGCCCCGGGGCAGTGGCGGTGGCCTCGAGGGGTAAGGGCCCAGGCGCCCCGGGGATCTTCCAGTAACTTCCTTTCCCCTGAAAAAGGACGGGCAGTTGAAGGCCTTCTGGATGTTCTCAGTGTAACAGTGCACACCTTCATACTGGGAGAGCTCGCTCTCGCCCACCAACCTACAAGCTGGCAGCCAAGCAGACGGTTGAGAAGCTGAAAATTTTAGGGCACCTCAGCAAGGATTTGCTAAACACCCAAGATAGTGCTTTATGGATGGGCATAGCTGTAGCACTGTCCCACGGAGGTGAAGAGCCTCGTCTGGAGACACAGAGTCAGGCATTGAGCCGGCAGGCTGGCTCCCATCTGCCCGAAGCCACACGCCTTCCTCAAACAGACCAGAAATGAGAGCGCGTCTGAGGGAGCAAGCACGTTTGGTGGGACCCCCGCTTCATCCATACTGCTGATGTTCAGGAAAAAACACTTCGGGTGCGAACGTGGCCGCTGACCAAACGGCGGCCCGACACCCCATCCCTGCCGAACTGATAATGCACGCTCCCTAGCAAAAGGCACGAGCGCTGCATCCCTTGTGAAAACTTCCTTGGCATCAGCTGTGGTGGCTCTGATGGGTGTTTCGCAATCTGGTGCTCTTCCTGCGAGGTGTGGTGCAAGGTTTGGAAGCAAACCCAGCGCGGGCTCCCTGATAGCTGGTGGCGATTCCCCAACCGAAAGGATTTCCGAAAAAGTCACGTATTTTACGCCTTCCCCAGCGCAGGGCTCGCACCCGGATTGGAGCGAAATCGGCCGCGGAGCACGCCGGCCCCTGCGCCCCCCGGGTTGAGCCAACACCAAAAGCGAGGCACGGCCGTAGAAAATACTCGATTTGTTTAAAAATAGGTATTTTGTGCGGAGTAACGTGGCTGGGTGCTGCCCCGACACCTCCCTGCTGGCACTGCTGCTTCTGCGGGGCTGCTCCGCGGGGGCACGGGGCACGCGTGCCGCCGGCTGCTGTGCTTCGCCGAGTCCCTCCTCTCTTCTTCCAGGCGGTGCCTTAATTTCGGGTTTTATTTAAAAAAAAGGAAAGTCCTTCTTCCCCTGACTGTATGCGCACAGGGAAGGAGTGTGTTTCGAAGCGGTGCTTGTACAGCTGGCTGCCTGCGCAGTCAAGCCCCGCACGTTGCTCGGACCTCCCCGGGCGCCGTTATTAAACCTT
>NW_008824753.1:994140-998089 GCF_000699105.1 Pygoscelis adeliae | reverse complement strand
CGGCGCGGGGAGGACCTGCGCGGCGGCGGGGGCTCCGTGCTGGGGAGCGATCCGGCGTGGTGGAGCGGGCAGCTTCCTTTGCTGCTGCAAAGATTTACTAAATAAAACCAAATATTTCTGGCGTCCCACGCCCCGCCCCTTCCCGTTGTTTGTGGTGCACGCGTGAGTGCGTTTGAAGAAGTTATCAGCTATTTCAGCCTTCTGCAGTGAAGTCAGTGGGCCTCTCGGCTACAAGTAGAAATGAGGTTTTCGTGTAAGTGTTTTTTTAACGCACGTTAGCTTATTGCAAAAGCGTGCTTAGGGTTAAAAACTTTGCCTTGAGGGACCTGTGCTTATTGACAGGTTTTTAAGCTGTGTATCTGGCGCCCTTCATCGTGTGCCCCATGTTCAGTAACAGCCGGGTGGGTGTGCTTTTTGTGGTTTAGTTACTGGTTTTCCTGATGGTTGCTGCATGGATGCATTGCTGATGTGTTGCAGAGGTGTTTGCTGTGTTGTTTCCTTTCTTGAAGGTCAGTAGCTCTTGGTACCTTTTGTTGTGGCTATGCACAAAAAAAAAAAAAATCATAAAAGTGCAGAAGATTTTTGTTTGGGGTTTTTTGTTTGGGTTTTTTTTTTGTTTTCCCCAGCCATGCCATAAACAGCAGGGAAAGCTGTAGTTCAAGATGGGAGTGGTGTGAAAGACTGATGCTGAAAGGGAGCCCACCCGTAAGGGTGACTCTTCCTAAGAAAAGAAGCCTGTTAAGAAAGAGGAGGATGTGCAGCGTTGGAGAGTGTTTGATTCACAGCTGGAAGCAGAGCCAGTGGCTTCGGGGAATTGCAGGCTGGGAACTGCATAGAGCTTGGCTGCTGCTTTGAATACAGAGGTACGAAATGCCCAGCTGCTCCTCTGGGTAAGATGCTGCACTTCAAAAGTGCCTTTGCAAAGCCTGTGTGTTGCTTTGTTTGCATTATGAACTCCCCGAAGAGTGCAGTGTCAGCTCCTGGGGAAGCTTTGGTGGACAGTTTTGGTCCTGGAATTTAGGGTGGCTAAATTTAGGGCATGGCCAGGATGGGGGAAAGATAAGCGCTTCCTTACCTACCCCGGGATTAATTTTCTGTGCCTTACCTGTTAGGTTCTTAGGTGCTTCTACTATTTAAATCGTTGCATGGGCAGTTCTGATAGTGGTATTTAAGAGTTAATCTTTTTGTAGCTTAAACAGGGGAAAATTCGATCTAAATTTAGATTTAGAGGGCTTTTTTTAAAGCTCCCTGTGCATGCTAGATTGGCACTGTGTGGCTACAGGCTGTAGGAGTCTCATTAATCTGAATACTTTCCCTGCCTAGTTCCTCTTACTTTTACCTTTGGAATGTGGTGGTGGCAGATACTAGCCACACCATATCCAGATGTTTTCCAGCTGGGTACAACCATGACTTTTACAACTCTTATTTTCTTTTCTTTCAGTGTAGCATATGAAATTGGAAACAAAGTCAGATGCTTTCTGATGTGTGACATTGGTTTTCCAGAGGGAACTGAATTGTTTGGTCAATTTGGAAAATCAAACAAACAAACAAACAAAACCAAACCAACAAATAATTTTGAATATTTAGTAGACTTAAATTTAGTTATAAGTACTCTTTGGAACATGACTGCTCGATAATTGCACATGACGTTAGATCAGCATTCAAAACCACCCTGTGAGAAAATCCAGCTGACTTGTTTTCTTTGCCTGTGTATAATCCCAAATGTTACTCAAGCAGATTAAAATAAATGCCTTGTCTAGTAGCTCTTCTGCTTCTAAATGCTAGAAACTACTGTAAGAAGTTGGTGATGGAGGAAATCGGTTGATGCTAGAAAGGAAGGTGCATATGACTGGAAGAGTCGCTCGCTGTTGTAGGCGGCTCCATCAGCTTCGTGTCAGAATGAGATGGAGCGTGAGTGTATTCCGTAGACCGTGGTTCCTCTGATGGTTAGAAACCTGCACTTGCCTTCTAGCTGGAACATACTCAAAGTACGTTAAAATACCAGTTTGTGGTAATGCATAAGGATCTTAGTTCAAAAAACTAAATGTTTACTGAAGTGTTTGTTTGATAAACACTCGTTCTGGAGGGAACACTTAATGTTCTCTGTTCTTAAAGCCAGCAGAAAACCCTGTTGCTGAGACGGCTTGAAGAAAGTGTTTGTAATTGCCATTTGATTGTACAATTAAAATTACTTAAGGGAGCTCGATGTAAAAATATAATCTGTCTTAATAGCAAAGCCAGGGCTTACGATTTGAACTGCAGCGGAGCCCGTGCTGTGGTAGGCACACAGCGCTTGGTGCAGACCGGACTTGGCCCTAGTGAGGTTGTGCCTTTGTGAAGGGAACCTAGGGCTGGGGAAAAGCACTGGTGCATGTAAAGTGATCGAACACCTGCCACGCACTCATCGTTTTTGCGGTTCAATGTTTTATTAAAATATTGTGAGGTTCTTATAAATGAGAATTTGAAAACCGGGGGACGTTAGGGAGGAGTATGGTGTCTGCCTTTAGCAGACCTAGTGTGCAACCTGTAATTCACGTACTGGATGCGTTGTGCACAGACTGCAAATGTGCGAATGATGCACCTGCCCCAGGAATTGGAGTGGGTTTTTCTGTAAGCGGTGACACCTTGTGTCGGTGGTATTGAGTCCAAAGACAAGGGATCTCTGGCCAGGTTACCCTGCATCTGTGTTTGCGAGCTGCCTGCTGGGGACGCATCCTAAATTACTCTGAATAGAGTCTTCAAAGTGGGATGCAGAAGAGAGGATCGGCGGATGCAAGAGCCTCTGCTGCTGAAGGGCTGTATGCGGAGTACTGCACGCCGTGGGGTTTTCCAAGTGAGCAAGCAGTGAGGGGTTGGATACAGTGGTGAGGGCAGGTCCTTGGCACCCCCAAAACTGAAAGCAGCTGTAGTTGCCTCAGTCGAATGGTGTTCAGGGATAGCTGGTTGCTTTTTAGCAGTCTGGGCTTTTATGTTACAGAAGTGCATAGTTAAGGTTTGCCTCAGAGGAAGGACTACGATCTCCTCCTTAACCAAACTTCTTGGTTTACATAATAATAATAAAAACGCTTCCTATCTATTATGTATCTGCCGGTTCCAGCTCGGGGGGGTTAGAAAAATTCTGTTGTGGTAAATGCTGGAATGAAAGCTGGGCTTTTGTACAGGTGGGTGAGCTCTCTGAAGTGTATCATGAATGTGTTTGTGTTTCACAGTGGCAATTTGTTTGAAATGTCTCCCATCGGCAAAAAAACTTGGAAATGCTGCTTATTGTTCTTAAAAAAAATAGGAGAACAAGCTCTCATAGTAGGTGTATAGTCAACTTTGGTTTCCTTCTTTTTTGCTTAAGAGCAGCTGCCCAGTTTGGAAAAGGTTGCTCATAAAGTAAGATTTGTGATGTGCTTAAAATCTCAAATTCGCTTTATCTCGCTTGGTTTCTCCTTGCCTATTCCCAGCTATCCACAAAACAGACTTTTTTGACTGACAAGATTTGAAGACTTGATTGTTTGCTGCGATACCAGATTTTCCTTAACTCCGAGTTTTGCCTCCGAGCAAAGTACAAGCTTGCATTTGCAGCATAAATATGTCAGTTTAGATTGTCAAGTCACAAGTGCTGATTTGTTTGCCTCTGTGCTTAAAGGATATCTTTCCGTGGGGTAGCAGGGCGAAAATAACATGGGTAGTTGTTTTATTCCACAGCAGTGAAGAAATTCCTGCTTTTTTTGAAATGTAGTTAAGTATATGTTGGTCAGAACTGTGGTTTGTGGGAATCACTTTTAAAAAGAAAAAGATCCTTTCCTCACTGCACTTATGCTTTGCTTTAAGGAGAACTAGGGAGCAGGGGAATGAAGGGTATTGCGGTAGCAGAGTGGAGGCTTATCCACAGTTTTACCCCCGCAGTGGCTTTGGTTGGCCTCCGCGGTCCTCAGTGGCTTGGGGGGGCCGGGGCTGGGTG
>NW_008824753.1:985815-994085 GCF_000699105.1 Pygoscelis adeliae | reverse complement strand
CCCACAACCTGCTGATGGAGAAGTGACAAAGGCAGAGGTTCTGCATAAAATCTAAATACACTAAGTAAATTCCTCCTACATACATAACAAATACGCCTGCCGCTGCCCTGCTATGGGACTGGTGCTGCCAGTCTCTGCCCTTACGTATCCTGGCTGTAAAGTTGCCACGAATTTTGCATTGCTGTAGCTAACTTAGCTTTTGGGAGGATATTATATAATTGAGTTTCAGTTTGAATAATTCATACATATGCACTGCTGAAACTTCAAAAATTCGTAGTGTTTCTTCCTATTTTTTTCAGTTACATCATGGAGTGACTGACTTCTGATGAGTCTGCATGTTTTCAGCCAACATAAATTGTTTCTAAACGCACTCCTGTTAACAGCCACGAATTTAGCTAAAACTTTAAACCTCTATTTAGGCAAGATTCTTACTGAAGTTAGGCGAAATCTTTACCAAGAACTTGGTTGAGTTGAAGCTCGACCTTTTTTCTTTTTAACTTTTTTTTTCCCTGAGCATTGAAGACTCCATTTGCAGTTTAGTCTGGTTTAGCGAAGCCTACATTTTTAAGGCTCTTAAGTGCAGAGCTGTGCTACGTGGCTCAAAAAGGGAGTGTGCAAGTAAAGATACGCATCAAGAGTACTTGAATAAAACATAATGTTTTGTTCCAAAAATTCTCTTAATATGCAAGATACATAACGTGGAGCAGGGAGAGTGGGAGAAGAGCACCCGATTGAAACTTCTTTGCCACACTTGTAGAAGAATCCAATTTTTTTTTCGTATTGAGATATGACATCTAGCTTTATAAGTGTCAATTAATTATATTTTTCCATGACTTGCTTATAGAAGCTTGCAGTGATGTCTTTCTTAATGCTTTGTAGCATTATATATTAAGAGCTCTGGTTTGATTGTCATTATGAATTTGGATCATGAGACATCTCTCGGTATCTGTCAGTTTTATTGCCCGTCTGTGCTAATGCACAGCAATTAATGTGATTGCATTAATATGCACCAACTCAAGTCTCCTCCTTTCTGTGGAATAATAATTGTGAGGTCTAAGACTTCTCTATTTCGTGACAGAGCTGTGAAAAGGCCTTTTTAAAAAAAGACCTAAAATACATAATCTTTCTTCTTGTTTCTTTTCAATTGAGCAAGATATTTTGATTTGAAACACATATTGTTATCCTGTTAGGCCTTGTTCAAAGGGCCTCTGGTCCCTTTCAGTTTTGCATTTTATTGCTAGTCCACAGGATGTTTTTGGTGTTTGTGGGTTTTCTATTCCTATTTTCAGAGGGGAGTTCTGGTTATACCTTTTTCTGTCATCCAGGAGCCCAAGATAAAGCTGAATCTTTCACCTAAACTGAGTACCACAAGCAGCTGGTTTCATCTAGCTCAGTAGGGATGTGAAACTTCACGTAACGATAACTGCTTACCTGTAGCTACCTCTGACTTGAAACTGGGAAAACCAATCAATGGTGTGAGGAGCCTTTACTGTAGAGCGATGTCCCTTCTACCGTTCACATCTCCGCAGATGCATTGGAGGCTCTTTGCCGGGCTGATGCCTGCTCTGCTTGTGTAGGTGGTGCACTGTCTCACTGAAGTCTGCCTTCTTGCAGGGAGCGGATTCCCAATGTCCTGCCATGGATGATGACAGCCAGGATGAACTGATAAACAAGCATGCTGCACTAGGCAAGGGCAAAAGACAGAGTCTCGCGCTCCTCAGCGAAACAGGTAAATGCAGCCTCAGCCTCTCTACATGTGCACGTTTATAGTTCTAGGTTGGAGAACCTATTGGTTTAACCTCCAAAGAGAAGTAAAGATATATTTGTGACCATTTTTTTCTTTTTCCCTGAGAATTTTTTTGGTTTGCTTCCTAAATTCTGTATCTCAAACCGCTGGCATGCTTCCCTTGAGTTTCTCAAAACAGGTAGTTTTGATACCACTGAGGAAATCTGGGGTTTCACTTCATATATAATGTCCCGAGCAGGAGTTCTGGTGTGTCCTTCAGTGTTCTGCCTGTCTGTCTGCATCAAATAGATATTTCTTCTCTTTTGTTTTTAAGAAAGCAATGGTGGAAATAGCTGTGATTCAGAAGATGATACCGGAAGCGAGGAAGAAGAAGATGACACTGAGGAAGAGGGAGGTGAGGAGGACAAGGAAGAAAGTGAAGATGAAGAATTAGAAGGTAGGTCTGTTAATGTGCGTTAACAGGCATTTTTTTTTAATAATTGGAGGAAGAGTGGGATGAAAGCTTTCATCCAGAAATTAACCATGAAATGTAAATCCACAGATGCTGTCAGGCTGATGCCCAAATCCTACAGTAATAAACATACAAGTAATATTCCCCAATTTCTAAGTTTTTAAAGCATTTGTATGTTTGAAGACTATCCGCTAGCCAAAGTGGTGTGATTATAGTCAGTAGGAGTGAACTCTGCCCCAGCATGAGTAGAAAAAAAGTAAAAATTGCAGCAATGGCTCATGCTATTTTTTCACTTACGAAAAGCACGTTTGTTTGTTTGCTTTGGCATGGGGCTCTAAAGTGAATGTTGTGATGGGGAGTTTTGGAAATAAATTACTGTTGCTGTTAAGCCTAGGGAAGAGGGAAGAAGACTTGACTAATTTTTCTTTGAAAAAGGAGTGTGGATGTTACTTGGGTTTGTTAATTTTACTGAAAATGTACTCTGTAGATGCATGTACTTCTGAAACTGCTGCACTCAAATTATTATTTGGGTAGACAAAAAGAGTTTTTTATCACATCTTAAAGCTTGTTGGGAAGGCAAGAGCGCGGTTTTCCAAGTTACTAGTTAGACTGATTTGAACACAGACTAAAATGTTGATGCCAGGTGCCAAAAAGCTTTATTAATCCAGTGTTTAGAGTATTCTCTGCTGTGTCCAGACAGGAGAATTCAATAGAAAAGACAAAAGACAAAGGCCCCATTTTCATTATTTAAAAAAAAAAAATCAACAAAACAACAACAGCTGTTCCCCCCCAAAAAAAATTTGTAAAAAAGTGAGACTTTTTTTAGGTAACTTTTTGCTGCTTCTTGAAAACATCGACTTAGTTCACAGGTTTTAGGGCAAGACTAACACATGTCTCTATTTTGTACTAAAAATAAAAATACCTTTCAACAATGTGTGCTGAGTGTTTAAAATTATTTTTACTCAAAACTAAGCTTCTTTAAGCAGTCTCCAGCTAGACACCCAGATCCCTTGCCTCTCAAAATCATGATTTACCAGTGAAATCTTTAACCTGTTCTTCTGCAGGTGAGCGTATGGCTGCTTCTTGTCCTCTGGAGTGTCTATTTAAAAAAAAAAAAAAAGTTGGATACATGACAAGTTTATTGTAACTTTATTTTTTAACTCCATTGTTCAGTGGTAGCCTGAGCCTACTCTCTTGTTGTTTTGGTAATCTGTTGTTTTTCTGCTGTCTGTCCTTTTAATCTCTTGCAAGACTAGTCACGTTATCAGGCTTTATTTTTCGCCAGAGTAATCCATTGCTTTTTAGTGAAGGGATTTAGGAAAAAAGAAAACAGCAAAAATTATTGCCTCAAACTAGGGGGGGGCTGTGCTTCACCCTTGCAGCCCCATAAAATAAGCTTACTTGGAATTTTCTCTGAACTGGTACCCCATCCTGCCCACCCCCTCTGCCCTCGCTGCTGAAGCCCTGCAGCACATGAAAGTTGTTTTTCATCTCTCACTTTCTAAGATTGCGAAGATGATGATGAAGAGGAGGAAGAGGAAGAAACTGAGTCTGCTGTGGGGGGAGTAACTGATTCTCTGAAATTAGAGCCACACATAAACGGAGCGAGCATTTCTTCTGATGAGGACGGTGAAAACTGTCCCATTTGCCTCAACACGTTTAGGGATCAGGCTGTTGGGACTCCTGAGAACTGTTCCCATTACTTCTGCTTGGACTGCATCGTGGAGTGGTCTAAGGTGAGCTGTTTTGTCCCTGGTGTCCTGTGGCCTTCTGGTGTGTTTTGCTCTCTTCCCTCTGATCATGCTGTCCTGCTGTAATGAAAACAAAACACTGTAATATTTATATTTGCTTTCTTAAAGTTTTTTACATACACTTGGGTTACTGCTCTATTTGGCAGGATTCATGTTGGTGAAGTGTAGATCTGTTTTTCTTGTACCCATCCTGATCTGTTCTGTTCTCTGAAAGCTGTAATGTCATAAGCAAGTGTATTTCTAGGCATCTAAAATTCTTTTTTTCAAGTCAAGACAACAGTAATACTGGTTTTCTCTGTGTGTATGTGTATATTTCTCTGTATATCTATCTTTATCTCTTGTTGAATTGTGTGTTGTGGCCGTTGGATGGGGGTCTGTTGTGACAGTGAACATCTAAACATAGAAAAGTTAAAAGAATACTGACTAAATCAGCAGTTTGCTCTGAATTCAGTTTTCAGTCAGAGTTCCTTGCCACCTAACTGTGTAGTTCCCATAATCATCATCCAGGGTGAGAATTACAACAAAACTTCCTGTGCATGCAGCAGTACCAGTGGTAATTAAATCTAAAAAAAGTGGATAAATCACTCTTACTGAATATATTTGTAAGCCATTTCCAGTTGCTCATTTGTCCAAAAGAAAGAAAATGCCCGAACACATGGGCACTATTTCAAGGCAATGTTTGGAAGAACTTTGATGTTGCTTTGGCAATTGAATAATAATTAAATGACTTCAGAATAATAAATGCTTTTCTAAAAATGCACATTTTCTCTGATACAATAGGTTGTTTGTAAACCACATAAGTCAGGTTTAAGTACTTAAAATGTCAAGACCAATAGCTGTTAAAATTATTACTACATTAATGCTTATTACATTAATAATTGAGGATTTCCTTTTTAAAAATTGAATCAAGAGATGTGATTATTAACTGTATGGGGAAATTTTTTTTTCTTTCTTTCTAGAATGCAAACTCCTGTCCAGTGGATCGAATTCTCTTTAAGTACATTAGCATTCGGGCACACTTTGGTGGTAAAATCCTAAAAAAGGTAAGCTTTCTACTGTAGCAAACAGCACGGCCAGTTGCCACAAAATAGCTATTCAAAGGTTTACACTTCTAGCATGTTTATCTGATATTTGGTATCTGGATGAATTATTTCTTTCCTGTTTTGAGATTGCCTTTTAAGGAGCTGTTACAATTTTTCTTCCTCCTTAACCACGTTTGTGTGGATTGAAGCGTGACATCACTTCTGATGGCAAGAAGGGTGGTTTTCATAACTGCCTCTTGTGCATAATGGACATTTGACTCTAAGTTGTTCTGCATTGGTAAGCCTGTCCACGTGGGGAAAATGCCCCGCATACTGCAAGTGCTGTTATAATATGAATAGGAATAATCTAGGTTATACATGATCTCTTCCTTATGTCTTGCTACCAGCTATACTGTGTAGCAGTTGGGTTTGTAAGGGGAGAGAGGCACAAGGCAATAGTAGAGCTCTTAAAGGTACAGGTTGAGTGTGCTAGTAGTCTCTCACAAAAGAATATTGAAGAGCTGCCATTGCTCTTTATTAATATCAGAAACATGTTGGGTTTCAGGGGACGTTTAGGAGTTTGATGCTCTGTTTTCATGAACTAGTGGTTTATTACTAAGTGTTTGCATTTTAACAGAAGTGTGAATTAACATTTAAATCATACGTTTGGGGGGAAGAAGCTAAGCTTGCTCTCTTTTGTCTTGTTTTGGGTTTTTTTTTTGTTTGACTACTTTTCATCTTATTTGGGAATTTTGGTTTCGCCTGTTCTCAAAATGCTGTTTTCTGTAGATGTTGGTGTCTGACGGTAGACAAGTTCAGTAGGTGTTTTCAAGCATTTGATCATGTCCTAGATGTGTTGAATGAACTAAATGAAAGTTCTGGTATGTAACAGCCATTTTGGTTCATTCACTTTCAGATTTTGCTGCAGGTACTGTTAATGTGATAATAGATTTTGAAAAGTGCCACATTCTGCATAAAATGTGAATCCCTCTTTTATTTAGATTCCTGTTGAGAACACGAAAACTCAGGGTAATGATGGAGAGGATGATCCAACCTTCTGTGAGGTGTGTGGCAGAAGTGACCGTGAGGATCGCCTGCTGCTGTGTGATGGCTGTGATGCAGGGTAAGAAAGGTTGAAATGAATGTAGCACCTGCATGATTGCAGATGGCACTGCAGGGCTGGCCAGTGTTTGGTGCACAGGCACTATCTGGTCTGTAGGCTGCCCCTTGCTGCTCTCTTCAGGCTCATCACGTGGCCAGACTTGTATCCATGTGCTTATAGTGCAGACATCCCCATGATGTGATAGATCTGTTTCTGGTCATGTAGCAGCGTACGTGTGGAGAGTCCTGCACGCATCAGTGCTGCAGACCACCGAAACAGGTGACCATACCTTCAAGTGATGAAGATATTTGTGCTCATCCATGCAACATCGGGGTGCATGGAGGGTAAAAAACATTTATCTTTTATGTCTCCTTGAGAGGGTGCGTGACTTGTCCCAACTGACTGGGCATTAGTGCTGTGCAGGAGAAATGCTTAAGATTCACAGTTTCATGAAATTTTGAGATCTCTTCTTTATAGCCACAGCTATTAAATGATTCCCTTACTCTTGCTTACTTCTATCTCTGCCTAACATTTTTTTCCCCCTCCTTGATTAATAAAATAAGTGTTTAAGTAGAGGCATCAAGATACTTGAACACAACTTTGGGCCTACAGTCTTCTAGAATTTAAAGCTCTTATACTGTTTAATCGGTCTTGCAGCATTGTCAGTTTGATGTCAAAAGTTACCCATTGAACAAAGAGAGATACTTGATTGCAATGAGTATGTAAAATAATCTTTCAAAAATGACTTCTAGCAAGCTAACTAGACACCTGGTAAGTCTCGTTTTGTCTTTGTGTGCTGTAGTGTCCATATACACTGATTCATCTTCTGGAGAAGAGACAAAATCAGGAATGCTAAATATTGTTAAGCGTGTCATCAGAACACCGAGTTTAAAATACTTAACCAAAACCAGCGTTTCATAGGTCTTATCTGAAGTCATGTCTTTCAGTTCTTTCTGAACTTTCATAAGCCTTATCTGAACTCAGGGTATTGCTTCAGATTTTCCGTTGTGGTCTCTCAATAGTTCCCCTGTTTTTTTGTTTTTTTTTTTTTAATTACTATTTTTTCACGTCTGATACAGTTTTTGATTTTTATCTTATTTTCCTAAAATAAGTTATTTATAAATGCTTGACTTCCAGAGTTGGCACTTCCTGAAGAAAGAGCTTGCAGTCTTTACTAGCTCTCCAGGGCTGAGATTAACTCTAGAAAAATGTAGAATAGCTTGCTTCAAATCCTGGTTTTATTCCTGTACATTCTCTGTCTGACCTGACACGAGTTGAAAATTTCATCAGTTATTTTTACCAACAATTCTAAAGCCAATGGAGTCATCCTGTCTTTCCATTGCTTTTAGCTAGATGCGGCTTTCCACAATGTTTAAACTGTGTGGTATAATGCTGTTTACTTAAACAGTAACTTAAATTCATAAGATATCAAATCTTTTTCCATTGAAACCATTTTCAGGTAAGACTTACTGGAATATGACAACCTAACTTTCTGAACTGTGTAACAATAGCATTAAGATTGCTATGAATACAAAAGTGCACATGTCTAGACACTTGAACAAACAGTAGAAAAAGGGTTAATTGCATTAATGGTGTGACACATCAATGTGGGACTTCATTCAGGTTACCAAGTAGCAAGAAGAGTAACGCTGATATAGAGGCAGGTGTCAAGAAGATGAAGAATAGGGCTACGTCCATGACCAGAATTCCTTAATTTCACAGATCTCACTTTTCTTATTGTTTGTGAGGACTGAGACAAAATAATGAGGCAGAAGGTCCCCAGAAGCATCCGTTCATTCCTTAAAGGTACATGAAAGAAGTCTGAAATTAGTTCTTCGCTGCCAGTCACAGAGCCCAAGAGATGTGTTAAGGACTTCATGGCCAGTGTCTCTTGCCCTCTGCATTGCCCACAAATAAGCTTGGCCAGACTGCTTGGCCACACAGAGTCTTTGTGCTTGTGAGTGGGTGGGTACAAGAGTGCAAGTATAGAATCATAGAATAGTTTAGATTGGAAAAGACCCTTAAGATCATCAAGTCCCAGCGTAAACCTAGCACTGCCAAGTCCACCACTGAACCATGTCCCTAAGCACGACATCTACACATCTTTTAAATGCCTCCAGGGATGGTGACTCAACCACTTCCCTGGGCAGCCTCTTCCAATGTTTAACCACTCTTTCAGTAAAGACATTTTTCCTCA
>NW_008824753.1:985336-985640 GCF_000699105.1 Pygoscelis adeliae | reverse complement strand
CCCCAGTTCCCTCAGCCGCTCCTCATAAGACTTGTGCTCCAGACCCTTCACCAGCTTTGTTGCCCTTCTCGGGACATGCTCCAGCACCTCAATGTCCTTGAGGAGCCCAAAACTGCACACAGTATTTGAGGTGCGGCCTCACCAGTGCCGAGTACAGGGGGACAATCACTTCCCTAGTCCTGCTGGCCACACTATTTCTGATACAAGCCAGGATGCTATTGGCCTCTTGGCCACCTGGGCACGCTGCTGGCTCATATTCAGCTGGCTGTCAACCAGCACCCCCAGGGCCTTTCCCACCAGGCAG
>NW_008824753.1:981898-982990 GCF_000699105.1 Pygoscelis adeliae | reverse complement strand
GAGACAGGTGTACCCCATCTGTCACCAGCAGGCCTGGTATTGTGTAGACTGACCCATGATCAAAAAAACCAAAATCCTGCCAGTGACACCAGGCTCAGAGCCAGGTATTGATCTGCTGGCTCTTCCTGTTTCTTCCTTCATCGTTTCCTGCAACTGGAAGGATAGAGGAGAACACTGCTTGTGCTCCTGATCCCTTAACCAGTCGTCCCAAGGCCCTGAAGTCTCTCTTGCTTGTCCTCGGACTTCTAGTTGCAACTTCGTCGCTGCCTACCTGAAAAATCAATAATGGATAATAATCTGAGGGCCGTACCAGGGTAGGAGGCTTTCTGTTCACATCTTTAACCCGGGCCCCAGAGAGGCAGCAGACTTCCCTAAGAAGTGGGCTTGGTCTGCATATTGGGCCTTCTGTTCCCCTCAGGAGAGAATCTCCTATGACAATGACCTGTCTCTTTTCTTTATGGAAGCAGTTTTGACACAGGATGTAGGCCAACTTAACCTTGGCGACACCTCCAAGCTAGATGAACCATCATCCTCGTTATTGTTCAGTTCCACTCACACAGCCTCATACCTATTACGTGAGGGCACCTGGGAAGGTGGGGTAATCACAGAGGAGACACACTTGCTGTGCCAGGCAGCAGGTAAATGAACCTGAGAGAATGAGTGTGAGTAAAATCAATTTACTTCGAGGGGTTTTTTTTGTAAAACAAGTATCACCTTATCATTCTATAAGATCTGGCATTTCCCTATCCAGGAGACTCTAGATAGCTGTTGCAATAGGTTCTCCAGTGTCCAAAGTTTTAGGAGTGAAAGTCTTTGCTTGTCAAGTGGGTCATAACGTGACTTCAGAACTCCCAGAGATAATTTGAAAAGTATATAATGAAGGTCTTGCTACAAGTACTTTTGTTAGGACTTTGGCCTGAAGCTAACAATATTACGTGTCAGAATACTACTTTGGGGAAATGATCTCATTCCTGGTAGCTGGCAGTTGGAGAATGAACTCTCCCAGAGAAGGAAAATACTTTGCTACTCTAATTTTAAAGTAATGATTTGTTGCAAACATAATTTTTCAAGTTCATCTTCTTAAGTCTGTGA
>NW_008824753.1:951042-981872 GCF_000699105.1 Pygoscelis adeliae | reverse complement strand
CTTTCATGCAAGAAGGACATGATATTGCATTTTGTATTGACAAGTAATATATTTTAGTATAAACATAATATTGGTTGTTTTGACAGTTTAGCTGCAAATTGAGTTTATCACGAAGTGGTTGGCAAGAGGTTTGAAAGACACAGTCTGAAGTTGGGGTGGTGGGTGGAAGGTAGATTAACAGCTGTAGTCTCTCTGTGGTTTTTTTTTTTTTGTTTTGTTATGTTGGCAAGAGGTTTGAAAGACACAGTCTGAAGTTGGGGTGGTGGGTGGAAGGTAGATTAACAGCTGTAGTCTCTCTGTGGTTGTTTTTTTTTTTGTATTGTTATAAAATGCAATTAGAGCGTCAGATGGATGTTCCTTCCCTTTTCTTACTCTGTGGCCAGGCGCTGAGATACGTTATCAGGCAGTGAATTTTGGCATGGGAAGGTGAAACAGAGCTTCACTCTTTTTCCTTTACTTATTTCAGAGTTAAACACTGTACATCAGGAGTAACAATAGGGTTTCCCCTTTCAGAAGAACAACAAAGTTGGTCATAGAAATATTGCTAATTTGAAGCTGAAACTCTTACTTGAAGGCTGTGGTCTTCCCGTGTCCTTTGCCTAGGGAAGTTGGTCTAAGCACTTGGTTTTCATGGGAAGTATCTCATTTACTTGGGAAATCTGTTTTAATTCTTTTTAGGAGTGTAACTTGAACATGAGTTGCTTCAAAAATTCTGTGCTACTAGCACATGTCGCTTTGGCTGGGTTTTAATTGCTGAAAATGGAATTGAACAAATTACAGAACCCAAGTTGGGTAATGTTGAAAGGCTTTCCTGGGTAGCTTCTCTGTAAGTGGTTGGTGAGACTGTTTGGTCCAGCTGCTCAGCCTGTTGTTGGGTAGAGAACATTTCAAAAGGCTTACCTAAGGGAGCATCATGCTCCCTTCTTTCCCCTTGAGCTTTGATAAGGACGAGCACGGTTCTCAGTCGGATGTTATTTGGAAGTCAGTGTGGTTAGTCTCCAGTCCTGCAAGCAGCTGTATGAAGCCAGTGACTGACCAATGCTCTGCAACCTAGCTTGTGCAGTTACACAGAAATCCTTATCACCAGTTGTCTTAATCATGTCAGGTATATGTGGGATGCAATGCGTTTATTCAACGTAACAAGGCATTACAGTTGACCTGTGTCTAGTCATGCAAAATAAAATGTTAATAAGTACCAGTAACGTTAATACTAGGTTTGCAGGAAACTGATGTTGTTTCCTGATTGCCTGTCTCCC
Source organism: Pygoscelis adeliae (assembly GCF_000699105.1). Classification (NCBI taxonomy): domain Eukaryota; kingdom Metazoa; phylum Chordata; class Aves; order Sphenisciformes; family Spheniscidae; genus Pygoscelis; species Pygoscelis adeliae. Next base: position 980,616 of record NW_008824753.1, on the reverse strand, counting down.
CAGCACCACAATACTTCTCTCCTTTTTCTTTGCCACCATCAGTTTTGCATCTGCACATTTCTTGCAGCTTGGGTTCAAATGACAAGCAATACACCACACAGCAAGGGAAAAATGCTCACTTTTCTGAGCTTTTTTGAGCCTAAAGTGATCAAAATATCATCTGGAATTGAAGACCCTTATATAACTATCAGGTAGCATCGTTTCTCTGGAGTTCAGTAGAAGTAGGTATGTAGACTATAGTTTCAAGCTTAAGAAAATGTGTCCACCTTATGTAGCATGTGGATAGAGGTAAAAGGCTCTCTTCCCTTGGTAATGAGCACATTGTTTGAATTTTTTTTTCTTTTTTTCCTTTTCTTAAGGTATCACATGGAATGCCTTAATCCACCTCTGAGTGAAGTCCCTGTAGATGAATGGTTCTGTCCAGCCTGTGCCCCCATGGGTGTCAGTGCTGCTGCAGGTAAGGGTTTCGTGGTATCCATTCAAAGTAAATATTTTTCTCCTGACTTAGATGATGTGAAGCATGTGCTGTTTTGAAGAGATGTTTAACCCCTGGTTTTATCTGTTTTAAATAATTGTTTTGATAGGCATTCTCTCTTGAACCTAAAGAGTTGACTTGAACTCTTGACTGATAAGAGGATCTTGTTTATTAAGATTTTCATCTGCAGTTACTACCTGTGGAACTGCTTCTTATAAGCATTCTTTTACCTTCCTGAGGCAAGCCCAGCACCTTAGTGCAATTGCATTGTATTACATTGGAAAGATTTTATTAGTATCCTGACCTCAGATTGCCAAGGTAGCAGCAATTTCTGTTACCTAGAAAATCGTCTTTCTGTTTAACAGTCTGAAGCAGTGGTGCCTGTGCTCATTTCCTTTTGAGAGGATAATGTCTGCCTTTGGAGGTGATAGGTTTAAGAAAGGGAATACTGGGGTTTTTTTTGGTTGTTGGTTTTTTTTTTTTTTTTTTTTTTCCAAAATTCTTGAAAGGCTTTCACCTGTAGAAAGACAAGTGACCTGGGCATCTTTTCTTTCAAGATACAGATCATGTCAGTGAAGAAGAGGTTGCTGCCCTCATGGCTGATGTTATTCCTACCACCAGTAGGCTACGCCCTCATGTCCGAACCCGAGCTATAGCCAGAACTCGGCAGAGCGAACGAGTTAGGGCAACAGTGAACAGAAACCGGATAACAACAGCGCAACAAATTCAGGTATTTACGAGTATTTGCTAATGAGCCTCTAGAAGAACCTTTTGGAAGAGTTGAAATAAGTCCCCCCTTAAGTAGCTCAGTTGTCTGTGTTGACTGTCCATAGCACAATGGTTAGTAGTTGTGCAGTTCTTTTAAATTGAGATGTAGAACATGTGCAAATTGAGTGCAGCACATGATCAAGACTCTGTTTTGAAATCTTCCTTTCTTAATCTGCATTTTTGTCACCTCAGCTGTGAGCAAAATTGTATTTTTATTCCCAGTGACTGGTAATGCACAGTTTGTGCACCAGTTCTGCTTTTTAGCATGCTTTTTTGCGGAGACAGGGCATATTTATTTGACACTTGTGCATTTGCTTGTTTGTCCTCCTACCCCCTTTCCCATAGCGGTAGAACCTGTTGGCCACCTTCAGCCAAATTGAAGAGAAAAATTTAGTATTTTTAAGGTTTCTGTGTTTGTGAAAATCAGCCTGTTATTGAAAAAACCCAGATGCTAGTGTCCTCAATGATGTGGCAGTGTGAGTTCAACCACACTAACAGGTACCAGAGAATCTATGCAAGAAAGTATCCCTCAAATCCTTTACTCATTGAACTGTTTACTGAAGATGACTGCAGCAGAGATGTTTCTGGATGTTTCTGTTGGCTGGGATAATTAACCATCCTTTAGGTAATAATTAGTACGCTGCAAACTGAGAACTTTCAACCTTGGGGATCTCCTGCCTGCTTTGCCCTCTGGCTTTAGCTAAAGCACTCTACCTGTCACTTGCATAAATATAAAAAGCCTTAAATTGCACAGGAGCATATGGTGACTTAGTGTGGAAGCAGAGCTTGTAAATAACCTTCATGGGACTAGTGATACGTTAATTGGGTCTTCATTAATGCTGCTGTTGAATTTGGTAGAAACATGTGAAATCCTACAACTTTAGAAAGGAAGAGGAGGATCTGACTTGACATGGCGAAAATTGTTGGGCATGGTCAACCATGGGAATAGGTTGCTTGGACAGTTTTTGAAATCTCTATCTTTGGTGGCTTTCAGCACCTGCCTGAAGAAAGGCCTAACTACCTGGATTGAATTCAGTGTTGACCAGTGAAAGAAAGGTCAGACCCTTCTAAGGGACACCCCGAGATCCTGTCCAACCTGAATTACTCCATGATTCTACGAAAATAAACTTAGTTTCATCTGACTATTGTCAGCCATTTTGGTTTTGATTGTATTAAGCCAGTTTTTTTCCAAAGATAGGAAAATGCAGAAAAGAGGGAGAAGGGAAGAGTGGATAAAACTAAGTATTTCTTCAAGTCGGTCAGTTGGCTGTGGATTTCGGGTTGGGTCCGCTATAAAGGCTGTCCTTGGAGTGTGAAGTGTGGACTGGGAAAAGACTGAGCTGGCGGTAGGAGGTCTGGCAGATTAAGCTTGCCCTTGTAATCCAGTTGTAAAGGTCAGGTGAGAAAGAAAAAGGAAATGCACTTGAGATTGCGAAGTGCCTCAACTTCATGAGCTACACTTCTATGTTCTGTAACTTTAGGCAGAAGAAATAAAGGTGAATAAAGACAGGCTTAAGGGAAGCAAAACAAAATGCCAAAATCTGGGGGGAAAAGTGGAGGTTTTCCATTATCTTACCTTCCTGCTGGTTGGGAAGAACAGTCTACTGTTAATTAGCTCCCCGGAATTTACCTGTTGAATTTCTCTTCAAAATCATTGTAAGTGGGAGGAGAGAAACTTGTAGCACATCCCAAATGATCTGAATTACAGCAGTAAGTACAGTTTGAAATAGGTGTCATGAACGAAGATCTAGCTCACCTTAAGTTTTTTATCATGCTTTTTTCCCCTTGATTTAAGGACTTCCCAGAGTGTTTTAGCAGTCCTTAAATTCATGTTCTCCATGGTGGAGATCATCTTATTTCACTGCCAACCCCCCTGTCTCCAAACCCAGGCCTTTTAATTTCAACTTTAGAAGAATTAATAAAATAAAAAAACTTGATGAACAATTTGATGCATTGTTGTTAAGCAATTACATCTGAGTCGTCAGGGCTATATGTTGAAAAAAAGAACTGTAGAAGAGTATTGTTTGAGGTGGAAGGCTGTGCAAAGTAACTGCTAGTGCTTTTCTTTCTTTCCGTACTTGTTGTTTTAGCAATAGTGTGTAGCTGTCTCCTGCAGATGAGAGAGGTGGTGCCTGGGGACTTTACTGTTGCATAGTAGTGTAAGCCTGGGAGCCCAGTACTTCCCATTCAAGAAGCCATTCCTAGCTCCACTTCTCAATCTGTGGAGATTATTACAAACTATACCTAGAAAGGCACTATTACTTATTCCCTTTGTCTCTGAATAAAAGTGCATCTTATTCTATCTCATACCTTGAGTTGACTGAAGCTTAATTCCTCTGGTTAAGGAGTGTGTAAGCTCTTGTCCTCAAAGCATAGAGAGATGCTGATTTCAGATCCTTGGAAAGCTTTAGTATTCGGGGAAGCAGTTTGTTTTGCAATTCATCTGTTGTTCTGTGGGTGCCTAAACTAGTCATGGTTAACTAGATGCACTACTTTAGGTCCTTCTAGAAAAATAGATGTTTAGGCTAATGTTCAGGGCTTTCCTTACTCCATCCTGTTCTCCTCCAAATCAGAGAACCTTATGCCTTTATTGGCACCCATGATACTTAAAACAATGGCGTTCTAATAAAAATAGCTCAGTAAAATAGTTTGGAGTATGCATTAGTGATACTAACAGAGAAGCCTCGTGAAATTACTTCCATAGTAAGATGAATTGAAGTATATATTTCTGTTGGCGTATTCTATCTTCAAACATTTTGCAGTTTGAAGCTTCTTTGCCAGTGCAAGATACTGTAAAGCCATTCTCCTCTAGTGTTCGTGCCCCATATACATTTTGTAAATGTACAAGGATCTGATGCATATGCTTTGGTAGAAAGTAAGCACAGTGAATAATCTGTAACATCAGAGGCGTTTTTGCATCTACTACGCTCATATGAAACTTTATCAATTCTTGATGCATTGTAGTTGCTTGAAGAAAGGAGAGGGGGTAGGGAAGATGTCCCTGCCCATAGCAGGGGGGTTGGACTAGATGATCTTTAAAGGTCCCTTCCAACCCAAACCATTCTATGATTCTATGACATTTTAGGAACATGGTTGGTGTGGGCATGGCGAACTTAACATAGCTGTTGAAAGAAGCCTGCTCTTAACGTCTTTTCAACTGAAGGAAGGAACAAACCTGTGCTATGTTTGCTCAGGAAGGAGGCTTTGAGCTCACATTCTGAGGCTGGTGGTTCAGAATCCATATGCTTCAAATGTGTTTGTTTAAATGTGGTTGACCCTTGAGTATAGAGAGGAAGAGGAATTTGAACCTTGTAGGAGCAGCCCCTGCTTATCGCAATGAAGTGATGCTCTGGAGGAGGACTCTCACCTGCCATTTCAGTGAGTTACCTGGGGTGTGTGTTTGAAATGTTGCCTCTGGACATGTTTCACAGCATTAGGTAAATCTGACCTAAAGAATGAGGAGTTTAAGACAGGAGACCTGTACTGTGTTGGCTTTTCAGTCTTTGCTCATCGTACTTTGCTGCATGAGCCAGCGGTCAGTTAGGTGGATTTGGAAAAGTTCTTAAGTGAACTTTTTCATTAAGGAAATGTCAATCTCAGGGGTTGTTCTCATTTAAAGAGTCAGAGTTAGGCTAGCTGTGACTTGTAATACTGGGGGAGGCTGAAGAGCAAGGTCATGTTCTCCTTAATATGACAGTCAGTAGGTGAGAAAGGTGACATAATTGCTTAACTGGCAGCTTGGTGACATGAGTGCTTCTCATTCAAATCTCAAATCCATTCTTCATCAAATGTTTTTATAACTAACTTGTTGCTAACCTTTAGATGCCTGTATCGTGTAACTTCTGATCCCCCATGCAGCACGTGCCAAGGTACCTCATGTCCTCTCTTCTGGATGAAACAATTGAGGCAGTTGTAGCAGGCCTAAACACAGCCATCTACCAGCGTCCTCTTACACCACGGGCTCCTACTAGGCAGAAACGAAAAACAGGTAAGGGCATTGGACACCTTCCGTGGTTTCCACCTGCAAGAATAAAAGCTTTGGGAAGATAAGCCTGAATCATACAAAATACTCTAGATCATCTGTATGCTGCCACACCTGTGCAGCTACAGAAGTGTACCACATGCATTTTCTTCTTTCCCCATACCGCCTCTGCCCAGAAGTGTCTTGAAGGTTGCTTTTAAATAAATTCTAATGATTTTACTTTTTCTGCTCTGCTGTTTTATACTGTTGCAGCACACTGTAGGTCTCTCTGAGCTGCTTTGTGTGCCATGGGGGAATGAAAAAGGGAGTACAGCATAAAATGCACTGCCAGCACTTAGCCAGATACTTGGTTGTCTTTTGTCCCATCAGGTAGGAGGAAGAAAGTAGGAGGCAAAAAAAGAACTCAGACAAAATCTTCTGCTGGGAAGAAGAGTTCAGGGACACAGCTGAAGAGACGCAAGCGTCTGATAAAGAAAAGGGGGAAAAAGATGAGAGTAAGATCACATGTGAGTTTCTGCCAGTGTCAGTATCTGCCATTTTTCAGCCATCTGTAAAAGCACTGTAACGTGGGATTCAATGGAAAAAGTGCTGTCTTACAATGATAGCAAATAACTTTTTTCTGGTGGGAATATGTGCAGGATGTGTCCAGTGTACTCCAGAAAGATGCTGTACATGGAAGCAAATTGCAACTTCCAGGCAGGCCTGCTGGGTTTGCTGACAAATCCCGTTACCTGCACTGCAGGGATCACACTGTAAAGCTTGTCCTGCAGGCTTTGCATTATGCCTTGCCATTCGGCTGTAGTGTTTACTTGGTACTGATGCAAGCTCAGTTAAAATTGCCACCACCTACTCTTTTTAATAGGCTATGGATGTTTGTGTCTGTGTTGTTGCAAACCCAGTTAATCAGCCATAAGGGCTCTCAGAATCCCTTTCAATTGCGGATAGTGTTCTCATGTGAACTATACTGAACGCTCTGCACCGGCTTGACTTTTGTCCTCAGCTACCTTAACTAGAGTTCACATCCTACAGCCAGAAGTGTCCCTCCAGCCTTTAATAAGCAATTGACAATTTTGGATGACATTAAAGATTTTTAGAAACTTATCTGGTCACTTCAATCTGATACCTGCAGTCTCTGTATGCAGTGACATATAGGCCACAGTTAAAAGTTTAATAAATGCTATAAAATAAATATGGATAATAAATGCACACCACTTCTGCTACTGACAGTAGTAACCTGATGTCTATACTTAGCCTAAGTGAAGAATTTGGGGCTTTAAACCCAGGGTGCGTACCTGCCCTAACGTACAAATAACACAATCTCTTTATCTGTGCAGTTGAAAAATGAGGTTACTGCTCGCTCCCGTATTGCAAGAACTCTTGGTCTTGGCAAACCTGTGCGTGGGGCCTTGCTTCCTTCCATGTACAAACCAACAGAGCCCTCACTTGGTCTGATGAGAGCAGATATTGGTGCAGCTTCTCTGTCTGTGTTTGGAGATCCATATGAGTTGGATCCTTATGAAAGGTAAGATATCTCTGGATTGTGATCAGGGACCTGATAATTTCGCAAGTGTAGTGTTGTTTGTACCATGTGACTTTTTGCAGAGTGTAGATCTCGCATATGAAGACAGCTTTGGATACACAGCTCATAATAACACATTGACCTGTTCTTTCTTTCCTTCTTGGCCGAGTTGCTGAGCTCTTAAAGAATCAGCCTTCTTTAAAGAGGTTTGCTGAAATAATAAACCTTGTGAAAACCTTTAAGATCTGTGGTGTTATTCAAAGGCTAGAATCTGAAGGAGTCGGATCCTAATCAGTCATTTTCTATTTATTTTTTTTAAGTGAAGATAGCTAGCGTATTTGGTATACAATAAACAGTGACTTCACACAGAATTAAATGGACCCGTGGAATCTTCCATGTTTCTCCTTTTTCCATCTTCACTTTTCCAGACACTTCAAATTCAGGAGGAATCTTACTATGCCATAGTTTGTGTCACTCTTAAGCTTTGGATTTTGGGGAGGGGGCATCTGAAATATTGTTGGTGAAATTTAATTTTCCACTGAATAAGTCTTTTTGATCCTTACATAAAAGGAAATGACCCATTTAAATATTTTAAAAATAAAAATCTACATTTGAGTCTCTGCTGACTGAGTTACACTGTTCTATTTGTGTAGCCACAGAAAATAAGTATATTGCACAAATTATTTTTAATGTATCATGATAAAACAAATGATGCTCTCTAACCATATCTGTTCTAATAGTGTTATCTACTTCATCTATTTGACGTGAAAAACTTTTAGACAATTTCAGGGTTCGTGTGTGTGTGTTTTACCCACAGTAACGAAGAGGTTCCAGCAAATCCAGATTCACCAGTGAGTGCCAAAAGGAGAGTTCTCTCCCAGTCAGCACTGAGGTCTCATCGTCCTGTAGCTAGACCTATTTCTGTGGGACTTCCCAGGTAAAAATCCATCAAGTTATTTTATTATATTTTTCTTAATTGTCTAATGACCCTAACAAAAGAGCAAACTGGGTGATCATCCTGGTTTAACTCTTTTCTTACCCAAGTATTTTGAAAGAGAGTGTGTGCGCACGTGTGCGCATGCCTGCACATGTGTAGATAAATAACCACAGCATTTTATGCAAGAATTCTTTTTTTATGTTGAAGGACACACACTTGTTCTTTCATGATAGCTCTAACTATTGCACTGAAATTTCAGATTGGTATTTCCACCCTAATCTGGCTCTTCTTGCTTTCTGTTTCGGGATCATTTAGTAACCCCATTAGTATGTTTTAAATCCCAGTCTCATTAACCCTTAAAAAACTGCTTGCTTATTTGAGAGGACTGGGGAATTTAATTGTACATCCAGAGAAAGAGATGAGGGATGTACCCACCTCACCCAATTCCTCTGCCATTTGTTGGAGCTCAGAAAATTGAGAGAAAACTCTTTGTTTGATCCTGCAATTTAACAGTCGCTTTGCTGTCTGACAGTGACACAGCTGATGTCTGTGTGTGTGCAAATTGCGTGCCCCTGTGCCCACCAGGGCCAGGGAGCATTGCTGGGTGCCTCTCACTGGCAGCCACAGTGAGTTTTCGGGACTGGGGTGTAGGAGGCAGTGCAGAGGGGTAGGACACAGGGAGCAGGAGCATGACTAGAAGAAAAGGGATGGGGAAAACGACTGAGGCAGGTATCAGCCGAGTCACAGAAAACTGCAGAGCTGAGGGAGCTGAAGACTAGGAGAAATTGAGGGAGCTCAGCTTAAATGATTAAAGGTGTGAGAGGTTTACATGGCTGTCCTCTAATGCATCTGACTTATGGCAAAGGTTGGTTTCTCAGGATTAAGATAGTATATTTCTATGATAACTTGGAATATTTCTCTACCTTTCCCATCTCAATCCTGAAGGAAACCTTTCAGGAAGCTTTCCGTGTTCTCTGAGTTATTTGAGTAGCATTGTTTAGAAGGTGGAACTGATTAGCTGAAATTCAGCTCCTCTTCCAGGCTTGACTTGCCTGGACTACAGTGAGTTTCCTGGTCTGGCCTGGGCAGACAATTCTTTTAGCCTTTCCATTTTGTCTTTCTGTTGTATGTTATTACTGGTTTTTGGTGTGCATTATGTTTGGAAAGCTTGCTTTGTTGTCATACAGAAATGAAATGTAGCTCCCTCAAAGAGCTGGGTCTATTGGTCCCTTTTGAAGTTTTTTTTTAAAAAAAACAAACAAAACAAACCCCAAAATCCCACCAACACAAAAACAAAGAAAAACAAAAAAGCCATACCCCAACACCAAAACCACTCAAATCTTTTCAGTCCATATTTCAAGAACAGAGAACTTATAGTTAAACCATTTTCATAAGATGGAGTAATGCATAAAGGGGAGTGTTTGTGTTGTCCCATGTGTGGGAGCATTGCTGTTGTGAAAAGTGTAATTCCTCCTATGCCATGCTCTTAGCTACCCTACCAGTAGGCACCTATGTGTATTCTGACTGGTGCTGAACACTGGTTCAAGCTGCATCAATTTTTTTAGATAGCGGTGTAGGCCTGAGGAATACATTTGTGATCGTGATTTGGTGTGGGGAAGAGAGGCAGCTGGGATGGAAATATCTCTGAAGTGCTGAACAATGGTTTACGTTTCAAAAATGCATCTTAAATGCACTGGAAAGTTAATCTTGATACACAACACAGTGACCACCACTCTTAAATAAGATTAAAAGCATTTGCTTACCAAAGGTCTCTGGTATGTTTACATGCTTTCCTATCCTGTGGTGTTCCTGTGGAAAGTCAGTAAAAGCTTCTCCTTCTCTTTGTCAGAGGGAGATGGGACCTGAATGACTCTAGTGAAGCCAAAACTACAAGTGAACTTCCCTGGCTGACCTCTGTTTATGCCCTTGATTTTGGTTTCTTTTTGATGTAATGTGTGTGTGTATAGAACAAGTGCTGTAAGAGTAAAGGAAATATAACCCCTCTGAAACATGCAGAAGCAGTGTACCTGCCTTGAGTCCTGATCAAGAAGCAGAAGCTGCCCCTGTGCCTGATCTGTTGGGAAGTATCCTGTCTGGACAGAGCTTTCTCATGATGAGTAGTTCGGATGTGGTCATCAACAGAGATGGTTCACTGACAGCGAAGAAGGCAGGTAAGGGTTTGACACTTCATAGTGCAATTAGTCTCTTTGTTTCATCCATGCCCTGGTCCTACAGGCTGCATAGCTTCAAACATAGGGATATTCTTATTGAGCATTTGAATATGTAGGATAGATTTAGTAGTTGCCAGCAGTAATCCGTCTAATAAGATTCTTACATATGCTCTGAAATAGTGTTACTTGTCTCTGTTTTATTGCAGAGCTGAGGTGTTACTGGAGGATTTTGGTTTTAATAGGTAGTTTTCTTCTTTCAGAAGTACTGAACTGTAGTCTCATGTTTTGTTATAGAAAATGGAGGACTGGATAGAGCAGAGATAGCTTAGTACCCAATTCTTCTGGCATTTGTCATGCATTGCTGCCATGCCTGTGAACTGTACTTCGGTTTGAAGAGCAGTGATGAGGACCTTGTCAAGAAGTTTATTTGCAAAAGTAGAGCTCTAGAATACGTGCTAGCATCTTCAGCTGTGTCTTCCCTTGGCGTTGGTATTATTTGGAAAGAATCTCTTAAAATTGAAACTTAGAGCTTTATTCTTAAAATAAGTACCTATAACATCCCCTGTTATAGTAATTTTTATCAATCAGTGATTACAGGATAATAAACATGAATCTGGTGATAGCTACAGAACAGAATAATTTCTTTCCTAAACATTAGTGTTTACCTCAAAGATGCAGTTGTCTGGCATTAAACCTTGAGCATCTGACCAAAAGAACTATTGGACTGCCTTATTACTGTGTGGTATGTCTGCAAACCAAAGTGGAACTTAAAATAATTAGCTCAGTACTTCTTTTAATGTTGGGGGAAAATGTCCAGATATGTACTGAAAAGCTTAATTGTTTGCTTGTATGCCATAGCTCCACTTCATAGAAAATCAGCGAATGACTCGAGAATGGATGATGGTTCAGGACATAACACCCAAACAAGTACAGTGCACTCAGGGACCACAGCAAGCAGCTCCATTGCTGGACCTTCAGTTTCCTCGGGACTGAGTACTCGCACCAGACCCTCTTCCTCAAGCTTGTTTTCATTGCCTTTACCCTCACTGAGCAGGATTGAGCCTGCAGCAAACCTTGCACAGACTACATCAGAAAAGGCAACTGTAAAATCAGAATATTCAGTGGCACCCAGGTCTGTTCAGCCTCAGAATATAGCTACTCTGAGCAGGCATGGCTCCAAGTTAGATGAAATGCCCAGATTTAATGGAAACTCTAAAAACTTTGCACCCACTGACTCATCTTCAAAGCCCCTGAGCTGTAACCTGAATTCAGACTCAAAAGCTGTAACTGTGAGGCAGCCATTAAAACCACCTCCCAAGAGAATTGACATCTTTGAGCTTCCCAGGATACCAAAGATTAAAAAGGAAACCAGCAGCAAGCAGGTGGAGCCAGAACCCACAGGAAGCCAAAGCTGTGATATCCCCAGCTCCTGTATAACCCAGCTGACTGGCAGAGAGAGCACTAATCAGTCGGGAAAGGGTAGCAAGGTGGAAAGTCAGAAGTCAAATGTCAAGGAATCTCAGCAACAAACGCATGCAAGCGGGGTGTCTTTTTCTACCAATACAGGCGTGTATAGCAGTTCATCGCTGCTGGGCACTTCGAGGAGCAAAGGCCCAAGCTCTTTTGAGAGTTTTAAAATCAATATTCCTGGAAACGCAGGGCATCCCAGCAGACTGTCTAACCCAGGATTTTGTAACACCTTCCGCCCTGTGGATGACAAAGTGCAACAGAAAGAGAGTCCTTCACCTCTTCTCTCAGTTAAGAAAAAGCAGGTCAAAAGTGAAATATATGATCCCTTTGAGCCAACAGGATCGGACTCAAGTTCAGCAAGCAGCAGTCCTGAAAGGCTTGGCTCAGGGATCCCGCTAACTAATATTACCAGGACTATTTCCATTGAAAATCCAAAAGTTCAAACATTTCAAACAGTCCGTCGTTTCACCCCTTATGTGGTAGAAAATATATTTGGATCTGGGGCTGACTCTGACGTACCGTCTGGTAACTCAGAGTCTCATGATGACATGACAGTAGAAAGCAGGATTGTAGAACAGATCTCTGATACAGAGGAACAAGACAATATGGATGAGGAAGACTTTCTAAGCAGTCCTTGCACTTCATCTGCTGTTAAGCAAATTTCTAATGCAGAGTATTTAAAGGAGGAAAGCAGAGAGGGCCCTAATGTGTTCTTTAATGCTGAAGAATTGATTAGACCTAATATTAATGTGAAACTAGAACCAGATAGTCCCTCAAAGAATGATGGGCAGCAGAAAGTCCAAAAGGTAGAACAAACAGAGAGGCGATCGTGTTCCAGATCCTGTTCAAACTCCAGCTCCCGAAGCAAGAAGAAGATGAAAAGGAAAAAGGCACTTATCAAAGAGCGTAAGAGATCCCGATCAGGGTCTAGGGATAGAGCACACTCAAAGGACCGAAGCTCCAGATCTACCTCTTGGTCAGGTGGAGAAGAGTATAGCAAAACACACACATTGAAACCCAAGAGCAGGAGGTCTTCTACTGACCGTTCTAGCAGTCACGAACGATCTAAAAAAAAGAAAACGAAGGATAAAACCAAGGATAAAAAGGCAAAAATTTCTTGGTCTAGGGAGAGAAGGAAATCTAGGTCACGTTCAGGTAGTCCTGGAAGTACTTCTGAGTTTTATGAAAATAGGAAAAAGAAAAGACGGTCTCGATCAAGATCAAGATGGAGGGAACGTTCCCGGTCGAATAGCATTGAGAGGACTAAAAGGCGGAAACACAGGAGAGACAAAAGCTATGAGAGGTGTGATAAAGATAGTAGCTTGAGGTCAAGGGACAGAAAGAGATCGAGATCCAGGTCTCGGGAGAGGAGAAAGTGGAGGTCTCGGTCTCGGTCTGCATCTCGATCGCGGGAGCACAAGAGCAGCAAATCAAAGGAAAAAAGACCACAATCGAGATCACGTTCCAAAGAAAGAAAACACAGATCAAAGGAGACCTCGCTTCCTCCTCCACCAGAAAAGGATCAAAAGCCTCCAGTTGAAAACATGTCCAGGTGTCTGGAGCAACCCTATTCCTTCAAACAAGAGCCAAAGGAGGAGCTAGTACTAGAAGAGCTTTCCATAACCATCCAACCAAATGTCAAACTTGAGGAAATACAGTCTGAGACCCCTGTTCAACTGAGAGGGGCCCAAGAAACTATAAAGGTAGAGCCCATCTGTCAGGAAGTGACCAGTGAAACTGCATTCCCTGTGCCAGAGATCACAAACATTTGTGTTCCAATTGGCAATGTGGATTCTTTTGCTGAAACAGAATTAATGAGTAGCAGTGATCCAGCAGTGCTTGGTAGCTGTAGCAATACAAACCTTGAGATTACAGTTAAAATAGAAAATACTTCATTATGTCCCTCTCTGATGGAACCACCCCCAAAGAAGGAAGTTATCATGCACGCTCCGTCTGAGGCTGCACCAATTCAAAGCTCATCCAAAAGCAAAATAATAGATTGTGTGAAGGAGGTTAAAGATGAGTGCCTTGTGTCAAATGAGAAAATTGGTAACTTCAGTAAGCCTGAACTGGAGGTGGTACCTCAGGGTCCTGCATTGAAATCAAAAGCACCAGTGAAAAGAGTTACCTGGAATCTTCAAGAGGAAGAAAGTGGCACATTGTCTGCCGGAAAAGCTCCAAGTAAGTCTCTCTTTTGGAAAACAAACAGCAGTTGAAGCAGGCTGTATAAGGCTTAGGGTTTCGGTGCCTGGCTAAACCTGGTTGTAGTGTAACGGCTTTGTCATCTGAGCTGGCGTGATCCTGTGGTTTTCAATCCTGAGAGCTGGCGTTTTGCACTTGTTGAAATTGTGAGGTGAGTTGTGTTAATGAATCAGAGAGGACGTGCTGTCAGCACAGCTCAGCTACCCACCGGCAGCTTGTTTGGCTGTGAAGCGCGTATTGCAACCCAACTTCTGAACTGGCAGCCCGTGTTCCACCCTTTCTGCAGTTAACTAGAATGGTTGTTTTGCCTTCAGGATTTATAAATGCTTCTTGGAACCAAGGAGTGTGACAAATCACTGTAGCTCGCTCCTGTGAGCTCTGCTAAGCCAAAGCTGCTAGAAACAGTTTGGCTTGGGACCCTGTGCTATGTGTGTTGACAGGGTTGCTTGTGTGGTTCTCGTTGGTTACTCTCATGGAAACACAGTAAAAAGCAATTGCTCAAGGGGATGTTAAGTCCTCTATTATCAGAAGCTTTAAAATGTTGATGACTGCTAAACAAAATCCTTTTATATCTAGCTTTGTTGTTAGATCCTTTTTATTTTTTTCTTTTTTAAATATAATTGGCTTTGAATCTTTGACTCATTAGGTTTATTTTGTTCTTAAATGTTTTCTTTTCCTTCTCTTGGGGAACCTAGGGATGCCATTTTACAAACTTCAGCGAGCAAAAGAAGGGGCCTGGAAAGCAGAGGACTTGAACCAAACATTAAATCAGGTGCAGTTAAATGAGCCTCCTCCAACCAATTATATGATTCCTGAGCCTATGTTTCCTGATCTAGATTCCTCTCAGGTTGGTTCCTATGCTGGCACCCAAGTGTCATGGAAGGCATCTCACCTCATCTGTGCCCTCGTTGTGCAACACCCTCCTCTCATGGCAGAGTTCGCCTTCCTCTGCGTGTGGTACATTTCATATAGCCCATACACCTCAGCAATCCTCTAATCATTTAATCTCTCAGGTGGTCCTTACAGTTGAAGAAGCACATTTTCTTTTAATTCTGCTCTATACATGCAGCTTCTGTTTTCAGCAGTAACTTGCAGAAAGGTGGTGCTGTTTGAGAAGCTGTGAGCTTCTCCCTGATTGTGATCAGGCTGTAAAAATTGGCCTGGTGGCATTGGTCTGTGCCATCAGTCTGTGCTGTCCACCACTTAAAAGGTGAGTGGGGCTGGTGCTAGCTCCTGGTGCACAGAGACCTAGCTGAGGGCTGGGATGTTAGCCTCCCCAGTTTAAACTAGTAATTTGAATAATTACTAATTATTGAATAATTACTAATAATTACTAGAAAATAATTAAAACTTGCCTGTTTGAGTGGATAAAAGGTGCTCTGAAAATCCTGATCTGATGCTCTCTCTTGTAAGTACAAGCATATCATTTACAAAATGATATCTGTTTCACAGGTGTACTGTCAAAATATACCTTTGACGCCACCTCTGCCCTCAAGCCTTCCCCCCTATGCCCCTGTCAGCCAGCCCACGGTTCAGTTTATCATGCAGGGTAGTCTTCCAGCACTTGGCTGCATGGCAGGACAGAGCCTGACTCCGGAGCCAGGTAGCCTGGCTACTGCGTCTGAACCAGGAATCCAAGCTGCTTCTGTTGGAAATGCAGAAGAAAAGATCAAAGCACCCAAACCTCCGGTGGATAAAACGAAAAACGAGGAGGTGAGTGAATGCTATCAATTAGCAAATGCATAACATTAATGAGCTGTTTAAAAGTTCAAATGAAGCTTGGGGTTTTTTAACTTTCTCTGTACTGTATTTTCCCAGCCTCTGTTGTCACTATGGTTTTTGGTGACTGACCGTGCTAACCCAGGAGCAGCAGGCAATCCTTTCTTTGAATTCTTTTGGGATTTACTCTATTATATAATCATAGAATAGTTTGGGTTGGAAGAGACCTTTAAGGGTCATCTAGTCCAACCCCCCTGCCGTGGGCAGGGACATCTTCAACTAGATCAGGTTGCTCAGAGCCCCGTCCAACCTGGCCTGGAATGTTTCCAGAGATGGGGCATCCACCACCTCTCTGGGCAACCTGCTCCAGTGTTTTACCACCCTCACTGTAAAAAATTTCCACTTTCTACTGCTTCATCGCAATAAGACAGAGGTATTAAAACATCTAAAATACATTCTTAAAGTTCTGAAACTTTCTTGCATGAATGTTTGGAAGGGACTTTCCAGAAGCCAGAATGTCCAAATTTCTCTAAACACCTGGTTTTGTCCTTTCCCTTCCAGCTTTGAAATTAATGTCAATTCTTATAACGGTCCTATAGAGAGGTAGGACTGTATCTTGCTGCTTATCAGCACTGAAAATGCAGACATAGTAAAATACTTTGGAGCTTTTGCAGTACTAGGCCCTTGCTGCTGAGTTTAGGGTTTGCTATACAGACCATCTGCTTTAAGCATAGCGGATGTTAACACAAGAACAAAAACTTCTTAGCCAATTATTTTACTTTCTACCGCAAAACAAAACAGTAAGATACTTTTCCTGCCAAACCTCCACTTATGAGGTTTTATCAACTTGTTTTGATAGAATATGTTCTGATGTCATCTGCAATCTCTAATTTATAGGCAACTCTACAATTTTCAGAATGCCTTTAGAGCTACCTGAAGCTTTATATTCGCAGCTATGACTTGCTGCTTTTAGAATCTGATGCCTTTTGATGGATGTATGTTTACTTCAGAGCTTGGAAAGAGGAGACCAAAATTAATAAGTGGACATTGTAGTCACTTGCTTAAAACACATTCTCGAAGACATAGACTGAATGTTACACAAAACAAGGGTTCCTCATAGCGCGAACTGTTATTTGTTTCAAGACTGCAATTTACAGTAAAGGAAATCACTTTGAGGCTAGCTCTTACTTGGGTCGTTGAAATTGTGAAATGAGTATTTTCATTGTCAGAGCATTTCTAAGAAAAATAGATTCAGAAACCATTCCCAAGATAGCACAAGGTAATGAACTTCTCTTTGCTGTGCAGTACATGAAGAAGCTTCACATGCAGGAAAGGGCTGTGGAAGAAGTGAAACTTGCTATTAAACCTTTTTACCAGAAGAGGGAGATTACAAAGGAGGAGTACAAGAACATTCTTCGAAAAGCAGTGCAAAAGGTAAGGTGACAGTGGAATGAAGTGAAGAGGAGGAGCTGCGCGGATCCTCTGTTAAATAAGTAGTGATACTTTGGATTGCGCCTGCCAGCTTCAGCAATTACATGCTGCAACTGAGTAGCAGATCTTTGGACTCTGACTCATACTCCGCAGTCTTGTGGTGAAGCAATAGTTGCTTTAAGCAGGACTGAGTGGTGCCATTGATGAGAGCTGTCAGACTGTTCCTTTTAGAAGATTGTGTTTTCAGTGGTCCGGAACATTGCTAAGCTCCCTGAGCTGAAATGTTACATGGTACATGCCTTGGGTGAGAATGGTCAAATCTCTCTCATTAAGAACTTTGGCCAGAATCATCAAGCTGTTTCTGATAAAGTGAGAAAATACTTTGTGCGTTAATTCCTTGAGCATCTGTGGTGTCCCTGAACTTTGCAAGAGGGCCTTGCAATTTGGCTGATGTTGACTTTTGTCTCAAATCTTAGTGCTGACCAGATCATAGCTAAAAAAGACCTGATCAGCAGGTAAATGTTGTCTTGTGAGAGCAAGTAATGCTCTTGTGGTCAAGGCAGTTAAATGATACCCTAGAGAACTGTATTTGCTCCCTGCTTTGCATTCTTGCTATCGCTGAGAAATTCCATGATAAATCAAAATTCCTGAGATAATGGCTGCAATTTCACATTTTCTATGTGACCCATATGAACCTCACGTGTGATTTGTAGAAGAGCTGAGCAACACCAATTGCTGCTGAAGTCACTGTGAACTCTTCTCTGAACACAAAAAGTTCTTTGTAGGGCCGTTCTTTCTCCCATAGCTCAAAATGGGCCGTCAAGACTGCCAGATTCTTTTAATCTGAGCATCGCTTCCTCAAAATCATCAGAAAAATGGGAAATCAACACTTACTTGGTTACCATGTATTGTGTAAAACTGGCTGGACGGAAAAGCCTGTAGTAAAAATGAATAATTCTGCTTTCAGAGATGCTTCTGCATTCAGTTCATGCTCAGTAGATAAGCCCTGGGCCATTTCTGAAATGCTTGAAGTAAAATATTAACTCTTATCCTTGTTGAGTTTTCTGCTTTATGTATCCTGCTGTGAGACTCGAGGGCCTGTGCAGGAATCAATCCCCCAGGGGAGCTAGGGCTTCTCTATCATTTGTCTGTCGCCTGCCTGAACTGCTGTAGTACTGTTAATTGACCGAATGCCTTTTCTAATCCCTTGTAGATCTGCCACAGCAAAAGTGGAGAGATCAACCCTATGAAGGTAGCTAATCTGGTGAAGGCATATGTGGAAAAATACAAACATATGAGGAAACATAAGAAATCTGATGGTGAAGATATACGTGAAGTGGAAAACTGAGGGCAAGCCACAGCCAGCATGACTTGGACTGAACTTATTCTGGCTGCGAACACTATGCCAGAGGGAATAATAGATCTGCAGTTGCATCTCATTCAATAAAGTGCAGAGAAGCAAGATTATAATAGGACTTATCTGCGGAACCTTCTTTTGAATTGTTTCCATATGGGAATGAACTTGGGGTTTTTTTGGATTACCTACTAAATAACTAAATAACAATCAAATGCCTCAGACCAGCAGAGTAATTCGAGGGGAAACACAGAAGAGATTAATGTTTGGGACTCCCGGATTGCTACAGTTTTCAGGGTTACTTTGATCACATTTTTGGGCTGTGCATCTGTCTTGCTAAAAGTTTGAAACTGGACACCACTTTTCATATACAGTATATTGAGAGCTGTATACTGTTTCCCTTGTGTTTATTTATCAAAATATGGATTGTCTTTAGAAACTTCTGATTTAATACTTGAAATGTTGTATTTTTAGCCCGTTCGATGGTGAGCGAAGCTTTACTCGCTCTGTTATTTGGGGATTGCAGAAATGAGCTAACCTTTATAAACTGACTTCAGAAACACTGCTCAAGCCATGGTGTTTATTTACGTTCTGTTGGAAGTATCTTGTTAGTGAAAAGTTTAATTTCGGGGTGGGAGACTGTGTTGCACTTCTGTAAATAACGCACTGATGGCTGGTTTTGTGTCTGCCTTTCAGGAAAAAATGAAACAAAAAGCAAGCATTGTGAATTTTCAGTAACAAGGTGGAGGGATAAAGTTGAACTGATGTACAAAGCAGAAATGTGACAGAATTTATAAAGTTATTTTGAACGGTTTTAGTCCTATAGCAGGTGTCATTTGTTTGTCTTACAGCTGCCTCTTGCCCTGGGTATTCCGTATAAATGTGCACGCTTGGCTCTTGCGTAAGGAATACTGTGTTTCTAGAAGAGGCTTGGAGTTGGATAAGTAATTGTTGTTCCTCCTCTGTAGGAGGACTGGTTTTCCTATGAAGAAGCAAAGGAGTTCAGCACACGTACCGACTTCATCTTGCTTTCTTTAAAAGCACTCCTTGTCTGCATGTACTGCAGAGCAACCAATCTTTTAAGTGATCATCTGAAATACAGTCACTTACAAATACATTCAGCACTCTTGATCCTGACAGAAAGCATCATTCCCCATCTATCCGTGTTAGGGAGAAGATATTTAACAGGGAAGCTGAAGAGAAAACCAGTAAGTTACAACTTAGAAACTGGCTTTCCCTTCAACGGGAACTGAATGTCCGTGGCCTGTTGGACCAGATGGCAGCAACACCTCTTACATGAGGGCTTTCCTAACCTCTTTAGAGTGCATTTGGAAACTGCCCTCTTCGAGGACAGTCTTGCTGCTCGTCTTCAAAGAGAAAACAGTTAGGGTCTCTGGATGAGTTTTATAAAGCAAATAACTGCAGCTCTTCTTTTTTTTTCTTGGTAAGCATAGGAAAACTGACAAGCAAGACCTTTGATCCCTTCCCTTGCTAGCGTTCCTAACTTCTCACTGAACTCTGATTTCAATCATAAGATTTTTATCTGCATACTGTAATTTTGGCTGTGGTTCCAAGTAGCTGGTTTGGGGACTTTTTTTAATTTTATTTAAACAAAACAGGCCCATATACCAGTACTGTCTGGACTGACAAAACGCTTCACTCCCATCATTCACCATCCTACAGAAGTGTTTATGGATGAACCCTGAGCATTTTGGAGTTTATCTTCCTTGGCTCTGTTTGCTTCCTGTATGAAAGTGCAGCCTAAATGGAGTATAAGGGATTGATAACTTTGGGTTTTCTTTTAAGATTTTGGAACAAAGGCTCACTAAGATTGCAAAAGAACAGCTAGAATAGAAGCTTTAGTTTTAAAGCTAAACTTGTAGCTAGAATATATACCTAGCAGATGGGTGTGGGGTTGTAAATACAAACACTGCCGCCAGATTTCTTGACAAAATAAAGTTCAGAAGCTTTTATGGCACTGTTGGCCCAAGAATGAGAGAACGTGATCTAGTTGTGCATACGCTTAGGCTGGACATTGGACACCTTCGGATGTATCAGAGGAACAATTCTGGAATAACCTGCCTGCATGAGTGGAAAAAGGGTAGGTGGTGTGAAAAACAAAGCTTGACCAAATAATTGAAGCAACTACAGTGTTGATCAGGAAGATGATGTCAATCTGTTTTGTTCCTCAGACTGATTCACTGCTTTAAATTCTTGGTGTTATCTTTACTGCTAATTCAAAGCTAACAGCCTGTTGCAAGATACATCAGGAGTGCATGTACTGTAAGGACTGTTAAATTTCAATTACCTCTGCACCTGCCATTGCCTGGAGGAGCAATGAAGCTGAAAACTTACCTTCTACACGTGCTTTCCCCTGAAGTTACATGAACAAGAATACTGGTTCTTTCATTCTGTCTACTGTTAAATCCATCAAATTGTAAGCTGTCCCTCGGGAGAGGCAATGAGAAACATACCGGCATGTTCTAGAAAACAGTTTTTCTAGTATACTGTGTATACTACTTGCATTCTTTTTTTTTTTTTTCCCCTTCTCGTTGACCCTCTTGGATCAGATGCTGCCACATGTTTAAGGGAAGAAATCTTACTTATTCAGCACGTGCAGTAGTTTGGTAGTAGCACAACCTCGTTAGTGTCCTTTCCCTCCTCTGCAACGGTGGTAACACCAAAAGCTCCTTATCAAAGGCAGGGACGCTGCTGTAAGATGTTGACTCAGGAGCTACTCTGCCACCATCTTTGTCTTGTAGGTGACCTCCAGAGCTGCTTTTCGGACATACCCGTGGCCCTGGTATCTGTCCAGAGGTGTTTAGGTTGTTGGGAGCTGCTCTGAGGATGGATGGAGAAAAAGAGGGTGGGGTTCCCAGGCAGAGCTCAGGGAGGCGGGGAGCAAAACGAGAGGAGGAAACGAAACGGGGAGGCTGAGCGACTGGGAGGATCTAGCCGGTGCCGTGCTGCAGGGCCATGACCCAGCCCAGAGCCTGTGAGTAGCTGCCCTGGCTCAGAGCGGTGGTGGGAGCCCTTTGCCTTGTCTCTCTGATGGTGCTGGAGAAGAGACCGGGCATTTGGGAGAGGGGGAAGCTTGCTTTCCTGCTGGGCTCGTTGCATGTCCAGGTTTAGGTGGTGATGCTGAGAACTGATGATGAGTCAGTCCTGAGCAGGGTGCCTTGCGTGAGGGGATGCCGCATTCAGTGTCATCTGGTGAGGAAGTGAAACAAGGGAGAGGAAAGCAAATCTGATGGTGTTTTGTTCTAGTATTGCGTGATCCCCATCCCACATCCCCCTGGCACTCTTCTCGCCTGCAAACCTCTCTGCTCTAAACACCCTCCTTTGGGGGATGTTCGCGGCCATCACCGAGTCCCTTCCTGTGCATCCTGTCCTGCGGGGGACCCCACTGTCCCTGCATTACTCCCCTGGTCTCCCAGGGCTGGGAGCATCTCTCTGGGGAACTGCAGCATGCATCTGGAGCGGGGGGAGGATGTGAGAGAAGTGTCTGAACTCGCTAACCGTGGCCTCAACACATATCCCTAGCTGTGGTCGAAAGCTGAGGGCGGGCTGGATGAGTTATTTGGAGAGCAGCTCTCCTCCTCACGTCAGCTCTGCGTTGCCAGCCCACTGCTGGGATTAGAAACATGCCAGTTTTGGGGTAGATGTGGCTGTGGCTGGAGCTCTCACAGTGCTTTAATGAGCACAAAACTGTTAACGTGACGCTTGGGCTACAGGTCAACATCTGGTGGGCACCATTTCTTCCTGTGTCTTCAGGCCCAGCCAAGGTCCTTGTGCCTCAGCTTTGGTTTCTCTCTTCAGAGGACACAGGAGCTGCTCAAGCAGCAGCTGTGGTCACGCTGTTCAACCACCTCCTGTGTTTTGCCTCTGTTTTTCCTTGGTGGTCAAAATTATCCTAAAGTTGTGCAGAGCTCAAGGGAAAAAATGGTCTGCAACCCAAAGGGTGAAAGTCTCTCCTAACCACCTTCCCTGTCCCATGCATCCAGGTCAGGAGCAGGAGGACAGTTTGCGTGAAGTGACTCTCTCCACCCAGAGGCTGCGCGTGCTGCCTCCAGCAGTCCTGGGCAACCCTGCACTGGAGAGCCTGGACCTCGACAGAAACAAGCTCAGGAGCATCACTGGCATTTCTAAGCTTTGTAATCTGAAGAAGCTGATACTGTCCAAGAACGAGATTGTGGACTTTCCCAATGAAATCCAGAGCCTGGTCTGTTTAGAGAAGCTTGAGCTGAATCAAAACCAAATCTGGGTCATCCCAGAGGGGGTTTTCTCCCATCTCCCCAGGCTTAAACACTTGCGGCTGAACAACAACCGTCTTAGTGCCCTCCCCAGGGACCTGGCAGCTTGTCGAGGCAGTCTCCAGTACCTCAACATCTCCAACAACCTGTTCCGGACCTTCCCCCAGCCTGTCCTGCAGCTGGCACACTTACAGGAGCTCCACGTGCAGAATAATGCCCTTCGCCAGCTCCCCAAGGAGCTCTTCCAGGGGCAATCCCTGAAAATGTTCAAGGCCAATGGGAACCCCCTCCGGGAGCCGCCCAGTGAAGTGTGTGCTGGTGGCATCCGGCAGATCCGGAATTACTTCAACCAGCTTCAACACGGTTCGGGGCAGGAGGACAAGAGGGTCAAGACCATGTTCCTGGGGGCCTCGCTGGCAGGGAAGTCCACCATCTGCAAAAGCCTGAAGCAAGGGCAAACCAAACTGGTGCCCAAGGAAGAGCGAACGGTTGGGATAGAGATCAGTGAGTTCCGGATTGAGGACTTCACATTTCTCTTCTGGGACTTCGCCGGCCAGCTGGAGTACTACATGACTCACCATGTGTTCATCACCCCACAGGCGCTTGTCATCCTTGTCATCAATCTCCACATGTAAGTGCTGAGCTGGTTTGGATTCAAAGTGGAGTGGGAGAAGAAAAAAAGGGGCTGGGGAAGCTTTCCCCTGCGCGGGTTCACACCATTTCCATTGGACCTCGATGCCTGGTCTTCTCACCACTGGAGTAGCTAGCTCTTCCTCTCCCTCTTTCTGCAGATCACTCTTTTAATTAAGTCACTAGATCTGTCATCACCTTACCAAAGTCCTCTGTTTTGAGGGGTTAGATGAGCATTAACTCCCTATGTGATGACAATTGATCCCCGCTCTAAATGGCTTTGCTTTCTGCCTTGGAAATACCTCTACAAGCCCTCCTGTATCTTGTGGTGCTCCCTGAATGTGGAGGGAGCATCAGGCTTGGGCTTTGTGGTACAGAGGGATGCTCCTATCCAGAGCAGGGACAGACTCTGCTACACCCCATAGCTTTAACTGGCTTAGCTTAAGGATGGGAAACTTAAGGATGAACTTGGATATGGCCCATGACAGCTTAGGAGACCTGAGATCTTCTCCAGTAAGCCCCTGGGACAGCACAGGGTGCATGGTCAGGCCTGTGCTGGTGGAACTTGGCTGGAGATCCAGAGGGTTAGATGTGAATTTGGGATTTTCTTTCTCTCCCTCCCCAGGTACCAAACTAACGACAAGATTTTCAAGGAGCTCGTTGGTTTCTGGATCAACAACCTGTCCATGCGAGTCCCAAACTCGGTGGTGCTTCCTGTGGGAACCCATGTGGACTGCTGCCGGGAGGAGGAGGTGGAGGAGAAGAGGCACGATATCATGGCCAAGATCGCAGCCATGCTGGCGGAGAGAAAAAGCAACCTCGCTCACTTCATCAACAACCTGGAGGGCAGCGAAGAGCCTGAGTTTTACGTGGACCAGTGGGAGAGGCTGAAGGAGATGGAGAACTGCACGTTAACCGTAGGGCTGAGATTATCGTGGTTCCTTGCTGTCTGTGGTCACCCTGTTATCTCTGGTAGCCTGACATGCTACTGGTGATGGTGACCTGGTGCTAATGCATCAGGCTGCTACTGCAGCTGCTCCCCAGAGCTGGGGTGGACATGGTAACCCCTGGCTGTGACCTGCTGGGTCCTTGTGCTGCTTGGTGATGGGCATCTCCTCCTGTGGCTTGTAGCAACTGCCTGGGGATGGGGGGGCGACATTTACCATCCCCAGGTGATTTTCCGGGAACTGCTGCAGAGCAAAGGTGTGAAGGAAGCGCCCTCTGAAGCTGAGCCAGCGGTGTGTCCCATCCTTGGTGACCTCCTTGGCATTAGGTCCCTCCTTTACCTCACAGGCTAAAAGACTCCTCTGGATGTGCTTTTGACAGGTGCGTGCTTTCTCTCTTCCAGATCTTAAAGTTAGTTGCTGTCAACTGCACAGATCACCGTGATATCAAAAAGCTCGAGAACACTATTCTGGAGCACGTGAAGAATGAAGAGCTCTTCCCCGAGGTCGTCCGAATGCTGCCGCCCGTCTACAGGCAGGTGGAAGTTGCCATTGTAGATATCGCACAGAGTGAGGAGATGGCAGACCATGGTGAGTGGTCCATCACCCCCGCTGCACCTTCCTGGGAGGACCTGCTGTCCTGCGGCTAGGATGGGCTCTCCGGTGCTTGCTGCACCTTCTGGCCCCGCTCGCGTGGTGGGGTGGTCACTGCTGAAGACCTTGTAGTGTTATTGCTGGAGCGTTAATTGCTACTACCCAGCTCTGTCATTACGAGCATCTGCCCCCAAGGCAGGTGCCTAGGGAAAAGTGTAGGAAAAGGCCAAGTGTGTCTTCACCAGGAGGCTCTGCCAACATCTACCAAACTGTGGCTGGAGGTACCCTGAGCTGGCCATGTTGTCTGGTTTGTTTCTTTCCAGTAACATTGTTCTTTCTCCCCTTTGCCCAGTATATACAATTAAAAAATCTTGCAGGAAGGAGCTCCACAGCTTTAATGCTTCTGTGTGGTTTCCAAACCCATGTCCTGCTAACTTTATTTAATGGTCCCTATCCCTCCCTAGCCCCTTCTCCATGTCTCCTGTGACTTAGCAGGACTAGCAGGCAGCCCCGGCTCCTCGCTTACATACCTAAAGCAGGTATGAACACCACCAGTGCCTGGTGTCATCTCTGGCTCTCCTGTAGGATTAGAGAATGAGGAGCAAATGCTTTTCTTTTGCGGAGATACATTTTTCAGATGGTCCATTGGGGTCCTGGCAGGCTGTTGGCACCACTGAGGCAAGGCAAGACCATGGGAGCTGCAGGGTGGCAGTGGGACAGCTGAGGATGGGTAAAGCATTTTGGGCCACAGGCACCGAGCATTGTGCTGGTCCCAGCTGCTTCTCCAGGAACGGCATGGGTGACATTGGGTGCTGCTGGTGTTTGTTGGCTCTCAAGCATCTGCCTTGGAATGCTGGTGTCTAAAAGATGCGTGCTGAGCTCCTGCATCTCCCTCTAGGCATGATGGACCTCCAGTACCTGCTCAGCAAACTCTCCCAGTGCGAGCACCTGGCCAACCTGGGCAGAGAGCTTCTCCAGGACATCTTGCGGTACCTCCACCGCATCGGGCTTGTCGTGTGGTACGAGGAAATCAAGCACCTGGAAAGCACTGTTTTTCTCCAGCCTACCTTCCTAATAACTATGTTCAAGGTGAGCGTGGGGATCAGGACTGTCTTCTCTGCAGAGCCCAAGCTCTGCAGCTTTGCTGGGCTCCTCTCATTGCCACCTCTTCTCTCCTCCTCCCACCCAGCTCCTTGTGAGGTACCGCCTAGTCCAGCAGCTCGAGAGCATCTCTGTGGAAACGCTGATCGGGGAACATGCCACTATCAGAGACAGGTCCAACTGGGTGTGGACCTTCAAGTCAAAGGCAATGCTGTGCTACCAGGCCGTGCGTGCCTTGGTGAAGCACCAGCTCTGTTCGGAAGGGATGCGGGACATCTTTGAGGAAATCATGGGACACGGGCCCCACAGAGGGAGAGGGAAGCTCTTCAGCCTCCTGGAGCACTTTGAGCTCTGCCTGGAGGTGAGGCATGCCGAAGTGCTCAACCCACAGGCCAGTGAATTTGTGCCTGGGAAGCCATGGGAGACAACGCGGGGCCAAGGCGAGTCCTGGTACTTGTTCCCAACCTATCTGAACCAGACCGAAGAGGTCTCTGAGGTGTGGGGAGGAGATCACCCCGAGGACCTCCACATCCGTGCCTACTTCTCACCTGAAATACCTGAGGGTTTCTTCCAGAGGTAAGCAGTGGTTTCTAGCCCTTGATGAGGTTGTGTGGTTCAGGGTTTGCTTGGCACAGCACCAGTATGACTGTCAGCAAGCCCTTGGCCGTTGAGACTGTATCAGCTGAGGCATGAGTCTGGGACTCAGGAGACCACGGAAGCTTCTCAGCTGTGTCACAGATGTATGGAGCCCTGGATGAACCATTTTGATGTTCGCTGTCTGGACGTGAGAAAGCACCACGCTTCTTCTGGTTCACCTTTCATCTGGGGTGTTTTTTGGCTAGTCTGTGCCCATCCAGGCAGTCAGAGGTTTCCCAGTCCCACCTGAGGATGGTCCAGTTTCTACGGGCACTGGGACTGTTCCAGTTTCTGGAAGGTCTCCTGTCCTTGTGGGGTTCTCAACTTGTGTCCAGAGTTTTATCTGATGGCCAATTCTATAAGCAGCTCTTGGCTTAAGAGGCTGCTCGAGCTTTCAGTAGGGCAGGTTCCTCATTTGGTGTCTGCCTCTGTTTCTACTGAAATTGGGTTCATATTTTTCAAGTCTACCTGGTGCCATGCTTTCTCCCAGTGTTAGAGATAAGCGGGGGTGGTGAAAGCCACAGGCAATCTCCTTGCAGGTTCCTGGTGAAAGCTTGCTCCTTCTACTCCACGCACTGGGTGGCCAAGGTGACCTGCCTGCTCATATGCAATGGCAAACCTCTGCTGATCAAAGAGAATAACCAGAGGGCCTACAGCTACCTGGAGCTCCGGTGCAGAAAGCCGGCAGGAAGGACAGGTAAGGATCCCTGATCCTTATTTCATGACTCCCAACCACACATCTTTCCTTAGCTCCCTGTCACCTCCACCCCTCTGGGCAGAGCATCCCAGAAGCCTCTACCACATGTCCTAGTTTGGCCAGGGTCCACCAGCAGTTCAGTTAAAGATTTCCCTTTCTCCATGCAACCTGGTCAGGATTCCTCTCAAGGTATCACATGAAAGTGGAAAGTCAAGTTTTCAGTCTTCTCATGGAGCATATGGGTCATCCTTCCCGATAAGGTCCCAGCAGAGTACAGTCACAGGCTGGGTCTCCAAGTGATGAGCAAAAGGGCCATCCAAGTTGGGGAGCTCTTCCAACATATCTTCAAATTCCCTTTGAAGGCTGATGGGCCTTGGTTAACTTGAGAAATGGAGCTGGTCCAACCGTTCTGGCTGTGGTGGTCTGGCAGGCTGGAGCAATGCGTGCATCACCACAGCATCTCCTGGGCTGCCGCGGTTGGGTGGCTGTGAGTAAGCGAGATGTTCTCCTTTTGCCTGGAAGGTTTCCAGTTTGCCTGGGACTTCCTCATGGCCATCGTGTTCATCGTCCAGAAGCTCGCCGAGGAATGGCCGGGACTGCACGTGTGCGTGAAGACCCCCTGCCGAACAGCCGGCTGTCCCGCGGAGCTCATCTGGCCAGACATGGATGGCACAAATGCCATGTACGTACGTGCTGTGCCCCTCCAAGCCGAGGCCTGGAGCTGGGTGGTTGCTACTGCAATGCTGGTGGGGCTGGTCAGCTTCTAAAAGCCATGTGAAATTAGTTGTGAAACTCGCCAGGCACTATATTGTCTTTCTCCTGACCATAGCAGTCCATGTCCCACGTGGTGTTAGCATTTACTTGTGTGGGAAATTCAAGTATGGAAGGAAAGGTGCTCTGGGGCTCAGGCACATAATGTCCATGTGCCCACATGTCCCCCATTTCATGAAGAGCTGAAGGTGCTCAGGCACCTGGGAAGGCAGCAGCTGTCCCACCAATGGTGGAACCTCAGGTCAGGGTGGAAAGGACCCTCTTCCATCGCCTTGGCATCATCTTCCATGGGAAGTGCTGAGGGCAGCTCCTGCTCCTTCTCGGGGCTTTTTCCTCCGCAGGACAAAGGAAGATGTTAAAACCTGTGGGACGTGCAGGCACTGCTTTGGCGCAGAGCTGCTCCTGCCCAAAGGTGAGCCCAATGGTCCTGGGTCCGCACTGCCAACAGTGCTTGGCGGGGGGGGGGGAAGAGGGCTGAGGGTTTCATGGACCTGAGGTGCTGATGGTGTCCCCCCATCCCCACAGTGCCCAGGAAGCTGGAGCAGTCCCCGGCACAGCCCTCTGCTCACTATTATGTGACAAGCTATGGGACTACCACCTTCGGGCCCAGCAGCATCCACGTCAATCACCAGGTAAGGAGGCTACCACCTCCCCTTGCCCAGTGTCCAACACTGATGGCCAGTCCTCTCCCCTCGCTTCTGAAATGAGGGGGTGTAGCTGCTTCCAGCCCGGGAAGGGGTCACACCGTCTTTGGGCAGTGCTCTGGTTACCACGCTCCTCCCTGAGATACCGCCACCTCTGCACCTCAGAGCTGAGCTCTGGGTGCTTGTGTTGCAGTTACTGCCTTATTTTTCCAGAACATCTCAAGTGAGTAACTCTGGGCCAGCAGGGAGGCACTTGCCGAAGAACTATTTCTGTTCAGCCAAAGCCAAGCTGTCCTCAACATGCTTTACTTGCAAGTCACGATTGCAGCCTTAATGCATGGAAATAAATACATCACTAAATGCATCCCTTCATGTGTGGGAAGTCACTTCACTTACACAAATGTAAGGGGGAGAAGGTGCTGACAAGCACTCTGGTATGAGCCCACTGCCAAGCAAGGGCTTTGCTGGGCCGAGGCTGCCCACAGACCCCCATGGTTTTGGGGGATGGAGGGGGTGAGGGTCTCGGACTGATAGTGGGGGCAGATGTCCAGGCAACATCAGCAAGCAGGAAGCACCTTTCTATACATATATATTTAAACTTAGAAAACTTAAGAAAATAAATCTGTAAATGATTGCACTCTGCAAAAACACATTAGCAGCTGACAGAGGGGAAAAGCAACGTGTCAGCTCTGGGACCGGCCGGTGAAGCTGTCCTTGGAGTGGGGGGTGCGGAGGAGGAAAGGTCCCCACGTAGGCATCCTGCCACGGTGTTCCTGGCGGGGGGGGATGCCGGTTTGCACAGCCCCCCATGCCCGGTGGTCCCCTGCTGGCTGGTGCCTGTCCCAGGGGGCCACAGGGAGCGGGGTAGGTGGGGGTCAGTCCATCTGCATGTTGCACTGCTCGATGAGCTCGAAGAGGCTGAAGGAGTCAGAGAGCTGCAGGCTGATGGTGCCGCTGTCGAGGGAGGAGGCTCCCTCCCGCAGCACCTGCTCGTGCCAGTACTCACAGAACTTGGGCACCAGCTGCGGCAGCAAACCGTCAGGGTTAGGGGCGGCTGCCTGATGTGGCTGCAAAGCCCTGCACGGCTCTGTCCTCCTGGAGGGGAGGAAGGAGGTGTGCGGGGCACCCTGTATCTTCCCCAGCCCCTGAGGGTCTCCATCCCTGGGCAGCTGCACCTTGTCTAGGGTGGGCCTCTCTGGACTCCTGGCCCCCAAGGGTCCCCTCCCCAGGCACCTGGCCCCCCATATTTCCCCTGCTCCCCAAGGGTTCCCCCTCC
>NW_008824753.1:947916-950541 GCF_000699105.1 Pygoscelis adeliae | reverse complement strand
CGCATCTCTCCTGGCCCCCAAGAATCTCCCCCTCCCTGGGCAGCAGTGGGGTAGTGGTGGGTGTTGGCCCCTGCACCTTGACCAGGATGAGCTTGGATTCCTTGGGCTTGGCCTTGGAGAAGGACTGCCCGAAGCAGAGGTAGATAGTGAAGTCAGGGGACCGCTGCCTTTGGCCATTGCGGAAGTCCCTCAGCTCTGCGAAGTGAGGCAGGGCTCAGTTTTGGGGTGAGCCCAGGGGACACAGAGGGGCTGGAAGGATTCGGATGCTTGTGACATCCTGGAGCTAGCTCCTACAAGCCCCAAAACCAGGATGTCATCCCTACCCACCTGTGCAAAACTCATTGAAGTCAAAGATGGGGGTTTCCTTGTCCCGGCAGAGCAGGTTAGGTGGGGGGTCTCTGACACCTTCAAGCTGCTGGGACAGGGCCCAGAAGACCTTGCACTTCTTCAGGCGGGTGGCGAAGAGTTTGCGGGTGCGTTGCTCCAGCTGCAGCCCCGCACTGTCCAGCAACTCCTTGGTGAAACGCCGCTGCTTGCTGTCAGTCAGCTCGGCAGGGCTGGGGAAGCGCACCAGGCACCCGGGACGCAGGGCCACTGCTGGGTCAGAGGGCTGGTATGCCAGCAGGCACTGGCTGCCCCGCACCTCCTCCTGGTGGAACAGCTTCCCACGGTAGTAGATGCTGATGTCCAGGATGGGAATGATGCCATCTGCACCGGGCAGTGATCAGCAGCCGCACTCCACAAACCCAAATGCTCCCCCCCCCCCCAGCATTAATAACTATTAATAATTATAAAAATTATAGCGATTAACAATAACACTTACCTGTGTTATCCTCTGGCGGCGGTGGCGGTGGCACAGGGCTGGTGGCAGGGGCGAAGAGCATCGCCTCCCCTGGGGATGACATGGGGACTGTGACCTCTGGCGGGTGGCATGGCAGTGGCATGGCCCCTGCAGCGGGAGACGGGCAGCATCGGCATCACGATTCGGGGTGTAGCGGGGTGGGGGTTTCTTTGGTGGAGGGTGTACGTGGCAGCACTCCAGCCTCTTCCCACCCCGTTACGGCATTCCCACGCCCGGGGCTGGATCCTGCCCCACAGCACCCACCTTGCTCCTCCAGCAGCATGGAGTCGGGGGGGCTGTAGGCATCCAAGGGGGGCTGCTCCACCGTGGGCACCCATTGCTGAAATGCTGCCAGGGGGAGGCAGTTGTTTTGGCTGGGGTCTGGGTGAGGCTGTAGCACGATGTCCTGGTGGGGGGCATCCCCTGCAGAGAAATCACCGGTGGGAATGGGCTGGTGTCACCCACCCGTGGTGTCACCCACCCTGCACCCCACGAGCGGGGCCAGTCTCACCTGCAGGTGCCCAGGATGGGGCCGGGGAGCCAAGGTCTCGGGGGGAGATATCGCACTGCTGCAGCACCCACTGCAGCGCCTCCAGGTCCTCCAGTGTTGGGGGCTGTGCAGGGTCGGTGCTGCCTGAGGTGGGGCACAGTGGGTGGGAGGTCTCATAAGCCCAAAACCAGCTTCGGCTGGGCCTACTGGGTGCCCCCCCCCTCCCAAAATTGGGGGACCAGTGCCTACCTGTGGGGGTGATTTCTGGGGCCACATCTTGGCGGTCAAGTTCCAGCTGTGAAGGAAAGCAGGAGGGGGTCTTACTGCTGTGGATGGGGGGCACCCAGCCTCCCCCTGGCCCGCGTTTCAGCTGGGCTCCAGCTCAAGAGCACCCCAAGGACATGGGGGGGTGCAATGCCTGAGCAGCAGCAGTGCGGACTCCTCCCCCCCGCCTGCTGTACCCACCCCATTACCTGTGGCTGCTGGTGCAGCGGCTGCTGGTCCACCGCAGGGTCAGGGCTGCCAAAATCTCCCTCCTCACCATGCCAGAGGGCGGCTGGAAGGAGAGCAGCGTGAGCAGGACACCCTGAAATTGCCCACCCCACCCCCTACACAGCCCCCCATGGGCCCAAGCTCACCTGGAGTGATGGCGAAGACCTTGTGCGGGTCGTCACCACACTTGGAGCGGTCCTCCAGCAGCACGAACATGCGGGTGCTCCTCAAGGCACAGCGGAAGTTGGTCTTCCACTTGGCCGGGTCCTCAGGGCACCCCTCATACCGCCCACTCACCTTTGCCCAGGCCTGGGAGGGGGCACCAGGGGTTGGTGAGCAAGGGGACCCTGGCTCCATGAGCATGGAGGTTTCAGGGATGCCTGGTCTCCCCACCACTCTCCAGTTCCCACATCCCACCCACCTTGAAGACCTTGAGCTTGCTGCTGGTCACCCCCCCATCCAACCCACCTTGAAGACCTCAGGGGTTGCTGCTGGTGACCCCCCCAACCCACAGACTTTGAAGATCTTGCAATCATTGCCGGTCAACCCCATCCTATCCACCTTGAAGACCTCGAGCTCGCCCCTGGTCAGCTCCCATCCCACCCGCCTTGATGACCTCAAGGTTGCTGCAGGTGACCCCCCTCCCATCCCACCCACCTTGAAGACCTCGAGCTCACCGCCGGTGACCCCCACCCCACCTACCTTGAAGACCTCCAGGTCGCTGCTGGTGACGTCCTTCCTGGCGTTGTGCTTCCAGGGGACGCGGAAGGTGCTGCGGGCAGGGTCGATCCAGTACAGCCCG
>NW_008824753.1:932755-947514 GCF_000699105.1 Pygoscelis adeliae | reverse complement strand
CAAATTAATAATAATAATAATAATAATAATAATAATAATAATTAAAAAAAAAAAAATCCAGAGTTAAAACTTGCCCTGCACCAGCATGGGATGCAGACCTTGGTGGGCAACAGGCAGGATCAGGCCCCGAGCTGGAGGGGCCAAAACACCTGTGACCCTGTGCTGGGATTGCTCCCCACGGGCTGTTGCAGCCCCAAAAGCGCTGGCATGGGACAACTGCACCCTGAAATTAAACAACACAGGTTTGCAAAGAGCAAAGGGCAGGCGGGCAGTGAGGACACCCCAAAATGCTCGGGCTCGGCCCGAAAGCAAGCTGCACCCACCGCTGCTGGGGCTTTCCGGGGCGCACCAGCGGCGCAGCCCGGGCATGCAGGGCTCAGCCTCAGGGCTGGAAAATCCCCTGGCTTTTATATTATACTTATTTTAATCCTTCTTCTTTCAGGCTGCCTTGGTTTTCACGCTAAGGGCATGCTATAAAAAAATTTAAAAATAGAAGCAAACCCCAGGAGGGTAGTGGACATTGGCCACGCTCCCTGCGTCCAGGAGCCGACTTTCCCAGCACTCCCTTTTCCCGTAAAGCCGGGGCGCTCCCGCGGGCCTGGCACTGCTCCCGGCACCGCGCCAGCTCCCGGCTTCTCAGGTTGAACATCTGCAGAGGCGGGTGCCCCTGACCACCCCTGGTCACGGCAGGAGAGGGACCAGGAGCTGCTGGCACGTGGTTTGTGCCTTGCAGCTGCCTCGGCGGGATCTGGGGCTCTCTGACACTGCTGTCCGGCATGGTGGCACCGCGGTTTTATGCAAAAAAAAGAAGGGAAAAAAAGGAGGAAGATCAGCCCTGGGGTCGTGCATTACCCCTGTGTGTATGTTTCAGAGCCAGCACCACCCTTGCAAAGGGATGAACCCTGTGGGGGTCCCTGCCGGCCATGCCAGGCTCAGAAAGCGAGGGGGGGGGGGGGGGGGATCAGGGGGGCCGGTGCTCGGTGGCATCCCCCCACCCCAGAAAGGGGAAGCGGTGCCCAGCCAGGGCTGCAGCTGGTTTCCAGTAACATGGGTCCTGGGCACAGCCGCCCATGATAGAAAATGGTCACCCTGTGCCTCGGACCGTTGTGGTGCAGGTTATGTAGATTATTGCATTAAATTAGAGGAAAATTAGCAAACAACCATGATTTCAGGCAGGTCACATGCGACCCAAGTGCTCGCCCTCGTTGCTCTTCCTTGAGCCCATTTGAGCTTTGCGAGGAGCGGTAAAAAAACCAAAAAACCCTGAGATTTGCAGGAGTTTTACAAATTTATTACCCAAGGACTAGAGTGGTGGTCATCAGGGCTGAAGCACAGGAATTTGGCCTCTTTCCCGCTATGCTTCTTGCTTTCGAGATTTCCCCTTCTTTCCAGGAACCTCTCCCTACTGCTTACTACGAACCCCTGCATGGTTTTCCAGGAAATTTCCCCCTTTCTAAGAAATCCCCCTATCGCTTTGTAGGAAGTTCCTCCATTGCTTTCCAGGAAATTTCCCTGTCACTTTGCAGGATATTTCCCTCCCATTGCTTTCCAGGAAATTCCTCCCTTGCTTCCTGGGACATTTCCCTGTTGCTTTCTAGAGCCCTCCATTGCTTTCTAGGAATTTTCTCTCTGCTTTACAGGACTTCTATTGCTTTCTAGGAAATTTCCCCATGACTATTGCTCCCTGGGAAGCAAGAAATTATTTCCCAAGAAATTTCATTCTTCCTGTCCAGGAAATTTCCCTTCTGATTTCCAGCAATTCCTCCTTTGCTTTCTGGGAAATTTCCCCTCTAGGGAATATCACTGCTACTTTCTTAAGAAATGTCACTTTTGCTTTTCAGGAATTTCCCTGGTATTTGAGGAAATTTCCTCCTTGCTGTCTATAAGTTTTTCTCCTTTGATTTCTAGGCTATCCCCCCTAAGGCCTTCTAGGAAGTTTCCCCATTGCTTTCTAAAAATTTCCAGAATATTTCCTCCTTTGCTTCTGAGGAATTCCCCCTAGTGCTCTCTAGGAAATTCCTACATTGTCTTGCAGTAAATTTCCCCTTTGTTTTCCATGATGTTTTACCGTAGCTTTCTAGGATGGTTTCCCTTTGCTTTCCAACAATTCCCCTATTGATTTCCAAGAAATTTCCTTTTTGATCTGTAGGAAGTTTCCCCCCAGGCTTTAGTAAATTTCCTTATTGCATTCCAGGAAATTTCACCAGCCAAAACCGACCCACCCACCTGAACCCATGAGAGGGGCATACGGCACCTCCACCAAAACATATTTAAGGGCAGTAAACACCACAAAACCCAAACAAACTGGAGCCACAAGAGCCATGGGACAAGGTACGACTGAAAAGGGCCTGGGGTCAGTGGAGGACCCTATGCCAGAGGGACGAGGTAGGACACACAAAGAGTTGACCCCATGCTGGCTGTTGTCCCCTGACCTGGGTACGACTGGCACCCACAGGGAGGGGAGCAGAGGCACGTTTCTCTAAGTGTATTTATCTACTTTTATTCTTTAATACTGCAATCGATGCTTAGAGGTTTCTGTTAATTGGTGATTAATTAAGTTGATGGGAATTCTCCCATTTTAAACTCTTATTTTTTTGGCCAGCAGCACCCTGCGTGCCTTGGGGGCTCCTGCAGGGCCACACTCACTACCCCCTGCCACCTCCTGCTGCCCTCCTGACTCAGAGACATGTCCAAGCAGGTAAAAAAAAATCAGCCCCAGTCAGGTCACCAGCTCCAACGTGGTGAAGTAAGAGCTGGAGATTTCGGGAGGAAGAGTCAGTTTTACAAAGAGGTTTTTAAAAGCATCCAAAAGGACAAGGAGAGCTTTCCCTGAACCTCAATCCTTCACTGCACCAAGTTTTCCTCCAAACGTAACCCCACAACACAAACCTGCACCCCACGCACCCCCCTGCAGCTGCAAATCACCCAGCTTCAGGGGGCAACCCTTGCAGGCAGAAGGGCAAGCAGAAATCCCACTACTTTTATGGGTAAGGTTTCTTGTAAATCACAAAGCAGCAAGGAATGGGGCACCTTAAAAAAAAAGAATCTTTCTCTTTTAATCCACCCAAGGGAAATCCAGAGCAATAGCAGCATCACAGCACTACACACAGCACAGACATCTATCATTGTCTTTGCACAGATTCATTCCCAGATAAACGAAGTCATTAAGAAAAAAACCAAAAAATTATTCACATATGCAAAGTGACAGAACAACTTTTTCAAAGAGAAAAAGGATGCATCAAGGAAGAAAGCCTTCACATACAGGTTTTGCAAAAACTAAACCAAGAATGTTGAAACAGAGGTGGTTTTCTTTTAAACATTAAAAACAGGGATTTTTTTTTTTAATTAATTTAAATATACATTTGAAACACAAACACCAAGCAAGCACCTGGAGAACAAAACGAAAAAGAAGGAGGAAAGAAAAGTGAATTCGACCAGTTTAATTTAAACACCGAAGTCGGGTGAATTGCACCAAATGGAATAAATAATGGAGAAGATTACACTGAATTGGTAGATCTTGCACTTAGGATCATTTAAACTAGAATTAATTACACAGCCCAAAAGAGTGCTGAACGAGGAAGTCCTCTGACAAGTGATGTTAGCTGGGGCAGTGTCCCTTTGACAGAGTGGGTTGTAGGTGTGGATTTGCCCCCTGCCACCCAACAACGATCACCACCCCAGAAGCGAGCGGGATGACAAGTTTTCATGATCCGGGAGGACTTGACCCCATAATCACATATGCGCAAACAGCTCCTCACTCAGGGTGCGGGAACCCTCCGCCTCTTCAACACCGGCTGGCTCCAAACATGCCGAAGTCAAACACCAAAGCACAATCAGACCTTGTGTTTTCACCTTGCAAGGTGAGCACACAGGCATGGCATTTCTAGTGTGGCTCCCTGAGGTTGGGCACCGCAGAAGCGGAGCAGGCACCTCCTTTCATGCACCTGGGGCCAGGCTGGAAAAAAAAAAATCAGCTATCTACACCTGCGGCCACCACTTTATAACCCCAGGGCAGGCAGGCTGAAGGAATGTAAGTGGTTTCTTGTTGTCTGGTTTTCCCTCCCCACAACCCCTGCATTAAAAAAACAAACAAATCGAACCCCCCCCCGAAAAAAAAATGACTTGATCCCAAGTTCCTCTCCCTCCCCTGCCTGCAGCCAAGCAGTGAAGCACCTTCGGACATTCGTGTGATCCCACAGACATGCTCCCTACAGAGCAGACATCTCATCTCTGCACCTCACCCAGATGTGCCTGTGACACCTAGTTAGGAGGGACGCCCCTTTGCTTTAAAACAAAAATAATTACAAAATTAATAGTAACAATCCCCTTTCCCTTCCTCTGGTCTCCAAGAAGTTCATCTAAGTCCAACTCATTTTCGAGAAAGGGGGAAGGGAGGTGTGAAAGTTTGCAGGCCAAGGAATTTGCCAGATCCAGCAGCCCCCCGCCCATGCCTCCGGCGGCGATGAGATGAGCCCTCTTTGTGCAGTGCCCACTCTCGACCCAGGGCCAGCAGAGCTGAGGTGGGACTGAGGGGACACAGCTGCCCCTCCAGCTCCTCCTCAGATAGCTGGCAACTCCAGGAAGAAAGAGGGGGACTGGGGTGGATAAGGGTTCAGGTTATTTCTTTCCCACCCCTCTTCCTCCCCAAGGCTGGGAAGAGACTTCTGGGTCTGCAAGCCCAGTCTGTGCTTACCAGCGTCCTTAAAAATGACAATTTAAAAACAAAAAGAAGGAAAGAAAAAAAATAATGCATAATTAGGTATTGTCCGTGGAAGGAGCAGGAGGGGACAGGTTCCAGACCAGGACAGAAAAGGGACTCTCTCCCCGCCCATGTTTGCTTGTCTGGAGACCACGTCCCCTCGGGGTCCCCGCGCGAACCCTTTGTGCTGTTGCTCTGACACCAATTGACACGGATGACAAACATGGGGATGAATTCGGCGTGGCAGAGGGCGGGAGGGCACACGCAGGCGCGCCGGGGCTAGGCCTGGTGCTTGGGGAGCATGTCCAGCAGGAACTCCGCAATGCCGATGAAGTAGACAACTTGTGCGATGCCGAAGAGAGGAGCAATGACCAGGGCTCGGCAGTACGCCCCTTTCAGGAAGGCCATGGGCCCTTCCTTCTGCCAGATCTTCCTGGGGAGAGACGGCACAGACATATAAGTGTCCATCCCACCCTTCCACCACACCAGGACAGCCTCTGGCCATGCCCTGGCTTTCTGCCTCCCTCCAGAGACTGCTGTCGCCTGGCACCACCTCCACAGCAGATCATCCACCCATCCCCCATGTGCTCTGTGAATGGCCATGGAGAAACATGCCCCATCCCTACATCTGGCCAGGAGCAGGAGCATCTGCCTGGGTCTGGATGTACAGCTAAGACAACCCCATGCTTGCATCCAAGATGTCCCCGTTCGAAAGTTGGGGCCCACTCCACCCTCAGTAGGTGGAGTGTGGCCTCAGACACAGCCAGCTGGTGAGAGACTCTGGCTACAACAGCAATACAGAAGCAGAGCGCTTGTGTTTTGAAACTCCCTTCATGTTTTGAAGCAGCCAGACCACAGTTCAGCAAAGGGTCAGAGGAGAGTGCGGCTGGGGACAGCCCAGACAGACAGCGCTCCTGCAGCTGCTGTTCAGCGTGGTCCCGGGAGGGATATGAGCCTTAATGCTGAAGGATTTTCAGACAACGGTGTCTTGGGAGAGACAGCCAGAGCATTGCCTCACTTTGCAGAAAGAAAATCTGTGTTACAACTGTTGGGGTTTTGACAGAAGCATTTAAATATAGATGCTGTATTTGCTCAAAATAGGAAGAAGTTCTCTTTTATATACCTATATATATGAACAGTATATATCTATCCATATAGATAGATAGATAAAAGCACAGGTTCAGAGGGAACCTGAAACAGAGAAGCTGCTGGTCGGGTCTAGAAGCTGCACTGACTGCCTGGCAGCAGGCAGCAGCAGATGCCGTACATCTGATGTGGTGGCCTGCTTCACGAGGAGTCTTACTTGGTGCAGTCCAGGATTCCTGAGTAGGTGTCCTCGTTTACTCCTCTCTGCAAGGACTGCAGCCGCGTTTTGATCACTGGGGAGAAAGAGAGAAGAGAGACAGTGGTGAGCACTGGGAATGTAGCACGCTCTTCAGCAGGCAAGAGCCACCCTGAGAGTAGTGTCTCAAACACAGTCAAAATGAGATCACTAAGAACACAGACCATTTTCATATATTTATCAGCAAAACAGGGGAAAACGCATTCCTTTACAAATGGATAAAAGAACAATACAGCCACCCAAAACCCAACCCCCTCCCCTCACTGTGACCAAGGTTTCCAAGGCTGACTTAAGCTTTAAATGCTTCCAAATTCAGACATCTTTCTGCAAAGTGGGAACTGATTTTCAAATACTCAGCTCCTTCTGGAAGAAGTATCTAAAATATACGATGCTGCTCTTACATTTCTTCACACCTTGGAGCATGTGCAATGTTGGGGAGAGAGGAGTTACTTTCTGGTGTTTTTCACAGCAGAGAAACCGAGGTGATATTTAAGGCAGATGCTGTGGAGCAGGAGAAAAGGCCATAGGGTCCCCCTGGCTGTCCATGATCGTATGCATGTAAATGGTGTGCATACTATCACTCCACATGGATACGTGCCTTTTCAGGGGCACGTTTGCAGCCATTCCTGTGGAGAATGACTGAAATGAATGACACCCTCTTCCTGACTTATCTAGCAAGTACTGCAAAACTCTGTAAGTTGTGGCCAAAGATACAGCTCAGCTGAAGGAAACATCATCTGAGCTGGAGGCAGCTCAGACAGCAGAGCTCCCCTCCTGTACCTCCCTGTGCGCTCATGCTGTGAAGAGGCTGGCACAGTCACCTTCCTCCTCACCTAGCCCATTCGTGGGCCTCTGACTCCTGTCACTTGGTGCCAGGCCACCAGCACAGGCTACTCGGGACTCACCGTCCAAAGGGTTGACAGCCACCGCAGCCGTACTGCCAGCCACACATCCGGAGAGGAAGGACACATAGAATGGAGCCTTGACATTGGGGTCTTTCTGGCCCAGCTTGTTCAGGTTTGCAAACAGCGGGAAGTAAACGATGGAGAACGGGACATCCCTGCGATGGGGAGGGAGGAAGGGGAAGAAAGAAGAAAAAGGATGAACAAAAGTCAGAGTGGGACACCAACAAACTGAGCATCAAAGAAAGGGCTGCAAGCATCACGCATTGGCAGCACAGCCACAAGTGCAACACAGACATCCCAGCTCCGTGATTGCAACGCAGACAGGAGCAGAAACTCAGCAGGGGCAAAACTGACTGCACAAAAGACAACAGGCCCACGTGAGGCATGCAGCCCTGCAGAGTCAATGGCCTCCCCAATTTTTCAAGACTCAAACTGAAGACCCCAGCACATTCAGAAGTCAATCGTTTTGTCCACTTTTGTTAATTACAAGAGGTTCGCATCCTGACTCCATCCCACCAGGCGCTGCTTTAGCTCTGCCTTTGTTAAAGCTAGAGGAGAGTCACTCTGTGAAAGTCCAGGTAAAGAAGAGAGGGCACTGGTCCTTGTATCCAGCAGCTCCATGGGCCGGAACCCATTTCATACTCTGGAGACTGAGGTGACAGTTTTGCTTTGCTAGCTCACAAGGACTTCTCTACAGTGTTAAAATGTGGACCATGGGGGAGACAAAAACTTTCCACAGAAAGCAGCAGAATTAAATCTTCCAGAAATAAAAGGTAGACTCCCTCACTTCCCTGACCTTCACTTCTTTATTGTGCAAAACCTGTGCATGGAAACCAAACCAAATCAAACCCACACCCCCTGAAGCCAACACCCCCTTTGCAGTCTCATCCCCTGGATGGCTGGTGCTTTACATTCAAGACTGGGAACGCTGGTGCCCTGTGCTCGAGCCCCCACCGTCCTACCTTAGCAGCGTGGCTCCGAGGCCCTTGTAGAGTCCTGTGATGCCTTTGCTCCGCAGCAGCTCCCTCGTTATCTGCATTGCTGTGGTGCGTGTTTCCACCGCTGGCTCTGCCGCCCCCACCACAGAGGAAGAGGAGAGCTGCGCCTGCGCTGCCATCAGCTTCTTCTGTGCCGCTGGGGAGGAGCAGAGAGAGCACTGGTTTGCAAGATGCTCAACAGCAGTCTCTTGCTGCCCGGTGCCACGGGACAAGGAGGAAGAGGCAGATCTCCAGGTGCACCAAAACATGCAGACTAAGGCCAGCCAGGTGCCCTGCGAGCTTTTGCTCCCTGTCTGCCCATCTCCCTCAGTCTGAGGCAACCCAGCTTGTCCCAGTCTCAGAGCTGGCTGCTGCCACACCACAACGCTGTCCGCTGCACTCTCCTACTGACTGGTTTTACCTAAGCAGGAGGAGCCTGTCACGCACGACCTCCACGGTGCAGAGAAAAGGAGCTGCCATGAGCAGACAGATGATGGTACCTGCTTCCAGCTACATTCCCAAGCCCCCGGTAGGACAAACGAAAGATATTAATGAATGAGGGAGGTTCAACACTTCTGTTCTTTGCTTCCTTCCCTTGAAAGCAATCACTAACCTGGGGAGTTCCTCAGCTGCACTAGGTATGCCACATTTATAAATGCAGCCTTTTCAAACTGATGCATTTCTGCTCTTTGGCCAGAAGATGGAGAGCACATCCTCCGGCTGCCACCAGCATACCACAGGTCTCTTGCCACGCAGAGAACAGGCTGTTCACAGCAGTGAAAATTTTGTCTGAACCCTTGTCCTGGTTTCGGCAGGGATAGAGTTAATTTCCTTCCTAGTAGCTGGTACAGTGCTGTGTTTTGGATTTAGGATGAGAACAAAGTTGATAACACACCCATGTTTTAGTTGTTGCTAGGTAGTGCTTACACTAGCCAAGGACTTTCTAGTTTTCCATGCTCTACCGACTGAGAAGGCTGCAGGTGCACAAGAAGCTGGGAGGGGGCACAGCCAAACTGGCCAAAGAAACATTCCATACCATGTGACGTCATGCTCAGTACATAAACTGGGGGAAGCTGGGGGAGGGGGCCGCTGCTCGGGGACTGGCTGGGCATCGGTCGGCAGGTGGTGAGCAATTGCATTGTGCATCACTTGCTTTGTGTATTATTATTATTATCATATTATTATTATTATCATCATTTTATTTCAATTATTAAACTGTTTTTATCTCAACCCACGAGTTTTTCTCACTTGTGCTTTTCCAATTCTCTCCCCCATCCCACCAGGGGGGAGGGGAGGGAGTGAGTGAGCGGCTGTGTGGTGCTCAGTTGCTGACTGAGGTTAAACCACGACAACCCTCAAACCATAGCTTAATTCCTTCAAACTTTCTAAAATAATATGCACAAAGAGGATAAGGTCTGCATTAAAAACAGCAAAGAGAGGAAAGACAAAGTAAATCTGTGATTATTCAGGAATAACCACATCAAAGGAGAGATTAAAGGACAAATTGGCCCATTTTCCAGGAAGGGCCACAAATATTATATGTAACAGTGTCATGCAGGGCTCCTGGGGAACGAGGCCAACCTCTGGAAGAGATTTAAGGCCATAGCAAACAGCTCTTTTGCCCAGATCCTCTGTGCCAGACTCTGGTCTCTGTTCTCACCAGAAACACCCCACAGTGTTTCAACCAAAAGGCTCGCAATCCCTCCTGCCTCTGCGTGCCAGCTCCTCCCCACAGCCCCAAGAGCCTGACCCCAAACCCAGCACGCCGGGAGAATTTTATTTACTGTTTCAGCTGAGACAACTGCTGCTTTTGTCAGGAGGAAAAAAACAGAGAGTAAGAGGGGAAACAAGTCATTTGGAAAGGACACCTCCCCTTGCGAAGCTGTTAAGGAGGTGCTACAGGTGGTAGAAGAGAGAGAATAGACACCAGAAAACATGGAGATGGAGGAAGCACCACAGGAAAAGCACTGGAGGATGCTAATCCCTTTTTAGGCACACAGTAACTATCAAGTTTTAATCACTCACAAGAAAAAGGGTTTTCTCTGCTCATTCCCTCCCCCTCTGCCTTGACAACCCAGTCCCAGCCCTTTTCCCCCTGCCTGCTCAGCGCACAGGGAAGAGAAGCCCACATACCAATTCGCCCTGCGTCCTGCAGCTGGATTTTGAGCATCTCCATGGGAGTGGTGACAATCACCTGGCAGGTACCTGCACCGCAACCCGCCAGCATCTCCCTCAGCAGTGTCAGCTTTTTCCTGCCCAAAGAAAAGAGAGAAAGAGTCAGTCAGTGGTGGTGGCCTGCAGTAACACCAGGGCAGCTGGGTGCAGGGGCTTGGGGCACACCTCCGACCCTGGGGGTTACAGGAGAGGCAACCGGGGGCACGGGGAAACCTGCTAGGCTTGACAGTTCGGCATAGCCCAGACTTGACAACTCTGCCGGCATCACCTGATCTGGAGGAAAAGACCCATTTTGGCCCCAGAAACAGAACATTCAGAAAAAGCCACAAGCCCAGCCAGAACAGCCCTGGATGGGAACACACAACCCTCTCCATCCCCAGACAGATAGCTGCAGCTCTCTTCCAGCCCAGCGTTGCCCCTGGTCAGGGCACAGCCTTCAGAAAGCAGAGGACCTGAGCGTTAAGGGGGATAAGTAGCTTTCCTTCTGCCAGTCTAGTTCTTTAAACACAGTCAACATCCCCACAAACAAACAAATGGAGACCACAGGGCAAGGAGCAAGGGGGGGAAATATTCAAGTTGCTGCTTTGGAGTTCTATGACAAAAGCAAAACAAACAAACAGCGAACATGAGAGTCAGGGAGGCAGTTCTCCTGTAATTAGGAGCTTCTTCACCTAACCAGCCTTTCCAAACTTGATAAAGTAGCCTTTGCACTAAACTGCTCCTGCCTGAGGGACGAGGGATGGGATGGACCCCCAGCACTGCAGCTTTGTGCATCCTCTGCACTAGAGAGCAGGGATTATCAGTGACATGTTCTTGCCTAACAAAACGCAGCATTTCATAGCTCCCTCTGTCCCAAAGCCACGAAACAGCCCAGCTAAGACTAAAAAGAGGAACTCAGGATGCAAATGCTAAGAAAGCCTCAATTTTCAGAAATTGATGAGTTTTCGCCCTGTAAAAAAATCTCACGCCTTGGCACCAGAAAACACCGACTTGATTAAAAGAAAAAAAGTGCCTCTGATCTGCTCTTTTCTAAAAGGGGAAAAAAAAACCAAAACAAAGGCATATATAAATCACACAGCCAGAGGGAAACAGCCTCCTCTTTTTTCTGTTTTAAATGCAAGTACTATTTTTACTGCCCCCAGCCCTGCTCCTGCAGCAATACCTCATCTTAAGGTGAGTCCCCACACTATGGTAAAAGCAGTCCCACAATGATATGCCCTATTCCCTTGCAAAACCAAGCCACGCTCCCTTACCGGGGGTTTCATATGCATGCACACACAGCACAGCTGTGGCACTGCAGGCCAGCAAAGAAGTTTCAATGCCAACCCTATAGAAAGGGAGGGGAGATGCGCTGTAATCCTGCTGCCCCACCACATCAGCCGTGCCAATTTCTCCACCTCTCATCTTCTCCAGGGAGGATATTGGAGTAGGGGATTAGAGGCACAGAGCCACAACGGAGATTACCAGTGACTAAATATAGAGCTCTCCTGTGAGGCTAAAGGGAGGAACGTTTCACTCCCCTTTCCAAATCCCCCCACAGATGAGAAGCTGCAAAACACAATCCCTCCTGCAGAGTTACCCACACGGGCGCTGAAGTGTGTGCAGCAAGCTTTCCTGGAGGTATGTAGGTATCAGGGTGTGCAAATCCAGAGGTCCGCCCTGGCACTGATGCCTGGAGGTGGCCAACTTGTGCCTCTCCGGTGGCCTGAAGCACCCCGCCAGTCTCTGCACGGCTCAATACAGTCAGCAGCAAGGCTGTACAACCTCTAGCCCAGCCATGGGAGGAAGCAAACTACCCAAAGGAGCTGGCTGCCAGTCCTCCTCTATGGCACAGCAGAGCATCTCCCACTTTAGCCCTGGAGCATCCCTGGAGCACATCTCCTGGCTTTCATCCAGCGCGACCGCTTTGATCCCCAGTTCAAAAGATCAGGAAGATTTGCCCTACATGTTCATCTGTGGACCATTATCCCAGCCAACAAAAGCCAGCCTGGCTTGATAGAACTCCATGGACCTACGCCAGTGTGACCCAGCGAAGGATTTATGTGCGTGGGTGTATTTTAGAGATGTCAAACAGGTACATCAAAAGCATCTAGAACAAGGGGTTTCAGCTTCTGGTTTGCATATCCTGGGAACTGGGGGGAGTCGAAGAAAAAAAATAGCCTAAGATAAGCAAATCTTTTGTCAGGAGGTTTAAAAACTTGCCATACAGGGGTCAAACTTCCTTTGCAAAACCTCACCAGTCTGTGCATAAAAGGAGTT
Organism: Pygoscelis adeliae; assembly: GCF_000699105.1. Taxonomy (NCBI): domain Eukaryota; kingdom Metazoa; phylum Chordata; class Aves; order Sphenisciformes; family Spheniscidae; genus Pygoscelis; species Pygoscelis adeliae. The sequence continues at coordinate 935,157 of NW_008824753.1, read as the reverse complement.
TGAAAACGGTTCATCTCTAGATGACAAGGGGGTTTAAATATTTAAGGCACCACAGGCCTTATCCTCAGTGGTTTAAAAACTGGCACATCTCAATTACCTTCAAAAGCTGCAACACCAGCAAGGATCTGGTCCTACAAACACAGAAACCATCTTTTATTAAAGCAAGAGGGTGTTAAATATAACATATACACAATAGCTCCAAATTCTGCACTGGCAGAAATCAGTTGTTCCACCTTTTTAACTGACATGCAATTAATTAGTGACAAATCAACAATATCAAATGGGAAGGGGAGAAGATTCCTGCTCAATCTAAATTAGAATTTCAAACTAGAGCTGAAAAATAAGAAAGTCAAAAAGCAGGAACTAGAGGTTTATGGAGGGCTTTTCAAGAGCAACGCATCAGTCCAAAGTTAGGATCTCTGAAAGCACTGGTATATTGATGTCACATGGGAGCAGAGTAGGATTTTTTTCAAGTTTCTGAAAAATCTTGGCCATGTAGGAGTTGACTCCGCTTGGGGAGGGACCCAAACCAGCCATTCTGGAATAAGGATGACAAGATTTCCAAAGGCAGGAAATATTTGACCTAAGGAAACATCCATACAAAGCCATATGTTTCTTTTTGCTACCCAAGAGGTTACTGTCCCCAGCTTGGACATCACCTTCCTCACTCATAAAATAACCTCTGCCTCTGGTCTGTCAACCCAACAGACTGTAGAAAGCTCCCCAAGAGTTTCAAACCAGAGAGAGTCAGCTGCTTTCAAACAAAATCTTTGTTTAAAAGATTTCAAAGGTTTCAATCCCCCAATCTTTGATATGGATTAGGGGACCAACACACAGGAGTTGTCCTTCAAAGGGAGGGCAACCTGTCTGCCACAGCCACACGGGGACGTGCACACAAACTGCCAGTCAGTCCCTTCAACCCAACCCCTGACCTTCCAAGAGGGAACAACAAGCTATTGCAACTGCATTTCAGAAAAGCTGGAAATGTAAATGCAAGAAAGCTCCCTCCCACTCCTAGTGCCAGCTCAAAAATGCCTCAGACAAGCAAAACAAAGCACTGATGTGGGACAGATCCACCCTAATAACTGCTCAAAGTAATGCCACCAGATTAAATCTTGCTCTGGCAGACATTACTCCAGGTATGGTACAACCTACCTCTGGCCACAGAAGCTCTGCGTTGCGTGTTTGGACTAAGTCAAGAGGAAGGTGACTCTGTGCCTGCACCCATTACATCACGTTTGCCCTAGCGGGAGATCCCAAGTGTTTTGTTCCAATACAAATGTCTATGGAAGTGAACAATGGGCAGGGCAACACGTCTGGGCACGTTGAGCACAGATACAACCTGTGTTTTGTCCCAAGACATGTACCTGAAATGGACACAAGGGCAATGCTCCTCTCATAGGTGTATTCTGTGATTAAACACCCCATCTCTAGCTCCCTCTAGATTAACAGTTGAAAGCATGTTTACTTTCTGGCTGACCTTTGATGTCTACAACTTCAACCCACTGTAATTCCCTGAGCCTCTGTGTGCTAAATAACAGAGCCGCTCCCCCCCCCCCCCCCACCAGTCATCCCTGAATAGGCACAGTGAGATTATCAGCTCTTAACTAGCTCTTTCTCTAGAGGGAGGGCTGGATTCCCCCACCTACAAGTCCCAGTGGGTTGGATGAGGGTTATCTGCATTAAAGAAGTGTCTGGACATCCAGGGGATAACTACAAGAGAGGCTGCCTTGGCTCACAAGGGTTCCTGCCCAGAGAACGAGCAAAGCACAGTTTGTGCAAGGTGACACAGCAGCTCAGCAGCAGGACTAGCAGCAGCATCCCTCCTTCCTAAATCAAGAGCCTCACTTTACAGCCTGTCTATGAGCATTCTGCAGCTCAAGGATCAACCAGGCCATGCAATGGCTACTTATACAAATGCCACAGAAGAGATGGCCCCAGTATTTTAGAAGAGCCTGAAAGAGGAGCTGAAGGAAGGAGCGCTGGGGAGACTATCAGCTGGCAAGGCAACGGAGAACAAGCTCCCGTCTCCCCATCTGCATGGGAGAGAAGGAAAAGTGCCTTGCTTGTCTCAGGATTACAGTTGGTTATTTCTCTTCTCTGAGCAAAGGTACAAGGCAGGGGGAAGCAGAAAGGAAGAAAATTTGCTTGCATCAGCAAAGACACAATTAACGCAACCATACTGGTCTTCCTAGGAATCTGAGCTGCTAAGTCAGCAGGTTGCCAGCATTTGCTCCAGAACAGCAAGCAAAATGAAGGTCAAGATTAAAGAGGAGAGGAGAGGTAAGGGAATAACACACCTTGGAGAAGAGCAGCAGGATCGATGGGCCGAGGCCAACTGTATGAGATTCAACAAGGCCAAGTGCCGGGTCCTGCACTTCGGCCACAACAACCCCATGCAG
>NW_008824753.1:915496-932263 GCF_000699105.1 Pygoscelis adeliae | reverse complement strand
AAGAGGCTGCCCAGGGAAGTGGTTGAGTCACCATCCCTGGAAGTATTTAAAAGACGTGTAGATGAGGCGCTTAGGGACATGGTTTAGTGGGCATGGTGGTGTTGGGTCGACGGTTGGACTCGATGATCTTAGAGGTCTTTTCCAACCTTAATCATTCTATGATTCTAGGAAACTCATCCAGGGACACTGGAGAGATTTTATGAACAAGAAATCGCTTTTATAAGAAGCCATGAGACACTTTTTACTGCAGCCAAGGCAGAGCATTTAACCAAGAACATGAAAAATGAACAACAAAACCTGGCAAACACATGCCAAACGCAACAGATGTCTGGCACTCAACACTTTGGAGATAAACATAAAACCCTGTAGGACACTTGAAAGGGACTGGTTTTTATGAAGTGCTTAACACCCAAATTCAAAAAGGACATAAAAAGTTGTAGGCAATACTTACATCTATCGAAGAGGCCTCACACACTGAGCACCCAAAAATCAACAATGTACTTAAAATGCATGCTGGTGTACTACAGATTTAAATTGCTTTCTTAGCTTCATACCCAAGTGCTTCACACTCAAGTGCTTCACTTAGCCCTAGTGACTCCTCTTCTCATATCCTCTGCTCTGGACAATGAAGCCGCTGCTATTTTAACAGCACCTGTGAGATTATGGGTCTCTCAACACATCCAGCTTCAGAAATCCAGAGGGGAAAAAAATAAAAAAAAGTCATGTGTTTCCAGCAGCCTGAAGGTTGGAAGTTTCCCTTCTCTCTCGCATCCTGCCTTCCTCAGCCATGTGGTCCAGCCAGCACAGAGTGCCACAGGAACAAGGACCTGTCTGAAGACTCTTCTGTGGGTCACCTGTTCTACTACTTCTCCTGGGAACTGCAGAGGCCCTCAGGCCAAAATCATCACAGGAAATGTGTGACCCTTATTGCCTTTCTCAATCAGGGTTATGGGGTGCCCTTCAGGTTTTTCAGTGTCTTGGTTTTCCTCCTTTCCTCCATGGCATAGCAAGGCGGTTTCCAGCACTCACACAACTCACCCAGTCCTCCCTTGTTCCTAAATGACCAGGACAGCTTAGGAGGACCAACACAGTTAGTTTTGTTTCATCAAGAAACAGGAAGCTGTAGCAGTAGGCTGTCATACCAGTCTCAACATCAAAATAGAAACAGGCAAAGAAGCAGAAGTCCCCTAGCCTGCGAGCACACATCCTTCCTGCACCAAAAGGAGGGGAAAAGCATCGTACAGGCAGGGATGGCCCCCTGAGCTGGTCCCAGGGTGAATAGCACTGCAGGAACAGACATCTCCAGACTCAGGGAGATGGGTGCCTCAACAAGGGCACCGGGTCCCACGTTGAGGTCGTGCTGCCCCGACACTCTACCTCCAGCAGCATCCAAGAGCACTGCCAAGGAAAGGGGTGTCTAGCACAAACCTGCAGTGATACATCCCAAAAATACTCTTCCAGCAATTTGCAGCCAGGACCTTCCTACGCCACAGTTGTTGTTTTCAGCCTGGCCTTTTGAAAACAGGCTTTATGCCACCTTTTTTCCCCAGCAGTTTAAAAGCAAGTTCATTTCAACACTAAGTTTTTCAAAGGATTAAAAAAAAAAAAAAAAAATTAATGCACACTAAAAGTTCTGTAACTTGAGGCTATTTTGGGTCATGCTGGATTTGCCACACTCTCTCTGGTCCACACACGCTTCTTCCACTTGCACGCGGAGGACACAGCATATTTTAATCAGCAAATACTGATAAAACATGCACATTTTATCAGACAAGGATCTCCAATTCATGCAACACATTTCAAGCAAGACAAGTGCTAGAAGCTTAGCAACAAATGTATTCAATATCAAACAGGTCTAAAAGACTCTTGCAGCTCTGAGACAGAAAAGCACTAGAGCATCCTTTGGGATGCTGGTTGAAGAGCATGGCATACTATGAATGTATAGCAGATAGTCCGGCTTGTGCAAAAAGGACTTTGGTGGAGCTGAACCAAGATCTTGGTGGCTCACCATGAAAAAACAGCCCTCAGCCTTATACTGAGCCTAACTCCCTCAGCTGCGCTTTACATCATATAACACCTTGACTGTTGTCCCTTCCAACCTAAACTACTCTATGATTCTATGAAATGAAACCCCATTGACATGCCAGGCAGCTTGAATCTTCGCCTTTCTAACCCCGGGCTATTTTGTTGTTCATACCTAGGCTTTGACCACAGTTGTGAAATAGGTGGCCCAGCCTTGCAATGTGCTAGCAGGTATATACCCTGTTTTGCCCTGGGTAGAAGGAGAGGCATTTGGATTCCAGCACTGCTAATCCTGCCCTGTCTTACAAAAACAACTGGGGAGGAGGGGACAGAAGTATCTCAAGGGAGAAACCTGCAGACTGCAAACGGCTTGGAAAAAGGGAGCAAGAGCAAGGCAAACCCTCAGGGGACACACAGCCTCGTGACTCAGTGAAACGGCCCCTCACCATCACTCCTATTTGCCACATGTGCTACACATGGGAAAAGATCCTGTGAACTGCCAAAGGCAAGGTAGCATGCAATGACTGCAGCACGGCCAGGCACAACCCCTCCTGCAGGTTACATACTCTATCCCCAGGCCTGGGATTTCCCTAGCATGGAGGAAAAGGATCCCACGATAAGCAGCTGCCCTGCAGTTTCTAAGGGCCCTTCTCCTCACTGGTAATGTCATGGCCTTTTCCATCACCCCCTGCTCCCCATGCACTAAGCAAGGTCACAGCATGCACCAGACCTTCCAGCTAGATCCCAGGTTTATAGCCTATACCAGCCACAGCCAACTTGCAAAGCATTTTCTTTCCCATCACATCTTGGAGTGACATTTCTAGTTAGAAACACCTTAAATCATCTATCACAGCAGTATCAAGGCTCTGCCTCTCTGTCCAGCTCATGCTGGCTATCCTCACGAGCAGGGCTGACCAGATTTCATTCAACCAAGCCCCCCATGGTGGCTGAATGAGTGACCCCGACTCCACATGCTGCCTAGCTCTTGTCACCTAACTGTGGCCCAACCTTTCTTTTCTCTAAAGGAGTTAAAAATGCTTCGTCTCAAGACACAAAGGCTCCCCGCTACCTGAGTGGTACCATGCTCCTGCTCCAGGTCACTGTGGTGCCAGTCCCATCAGTGCATATGTTTTAGGAGAACAGGGTGTCTTACTCTCGGCAAAACTCTCTAGCTCCTTTATTCTGAATCAAGCACAGCATATCATCCACGTCATGTGTGGATCAGCCAGGAACCCAGAAGTCAAAATGGAAGAGGTCTGGGTGAAGACCTCAGCTGCCCATGGAAACAGCTGCATCCCACTTACCCAAACACCTGCTCAAAGCCTGCCTCAGCACTGAGAGGCAGACACACACATTTGTCCTGTAAGGAAGTCTTTAACTCTCGTGGTGCAGGACATCTACTGACAGGCATGTCATGTTTTAATGGCTGAAACATCACAGCAGTGATTGCTCACACAGAACGCCAAATATGTTGGAATGCTGGTCTGATTTCTTCCATGGGCCACTCTCAGTGGTGGTACAAGGCGTGGCAACTTGGCACCCTTTTGTCTTCCCTGCACAACCTACTAAGCCCTCACTTCGTAGGTGGTGGCAAAGAGCTAGCTGTGCTCCTGTCTACTGCGGTACGCCAGGGCCCGCCGTGTTGTCTGCTGCAGGGAACAGACCCACTGCTTGGCAGAAGTGAGGAGCAATGAGGACATCATTACCTTCCACTGTCCGAGCAGAGTACAGAAGAGACACTATTTGAAGAGACAGAAAGTCACAAACAGCTGCGAGCCGATGAGTCACACAGACATATGTTAGCTGCTACTTTAAAAGACTCCAGAACAAAAAAAATTAGGTACATGAAAAAACTAGATCCTCAACCTGTGTCAGTCCACAATCTCCACTGAAGTTGCTGAGCCACTGGTCTGCAGCAGCCAAGACTGACATGGTATGTTATGGGAAGTTGTTAAACCAAGTAGTCGTGGCAGAGCTTTGCATTTTCAGTGAGGCTCCACCCCATCACTGCTGATGGGAAGAGTCAGGATCATATCCCAAGCAGGCTGTTTTCTAACTACTGTGACTGAGGACTGGAGACAGTGCCCTTTGCTGGCTGTCTCTGGAGAGAGGTCTCGGTCTGAAGTGAGACACAAGTGTCCTCCAAATTGCAAGGGAAATATCTTGGTGAAAACAGCATTAAATACTCAGGGTCCAGCCCCTCTCAACTGCTCAGCTAGCATCTTTTACTCACATTTAACTCACATGAACCAACCCCCACTTGCAAGCTAAGCAGATGATTTTATTCCTTCAGCATTTATTTGCAGGTTAGCTGCTGGGCAACGCTGCAAGTAGTGCCCTTTGTCAATTCAGATTCACTACCTCTCTAAAAGTATTTTCAAGCTACAAAAGGACAAGAGGGATAGTAAGTTTGGGGTCTACTGAACTCGACTTGTCATCTGTTCAAGCCAGAAAGAGCATAACAGCATCCTGTTGGATGCTGAGGACAAGTGTCCTCCCAGCAGCTGTTTGAGCAGTGATCAGTGCCATTGGGTTCCTCTCAAATATTTTGCCTACAAATTCTGGATCTGCTAACCTTGGCTTAGATCTGGGACTATTTTTAGAAGCTTGAATAAAAAGCAGTCATCCAGTGGAGTGCTTTTCAATTCCTATTTTAGACATTACATCCTTAGCCCAAATGTAATCACCAGGTGAGCTGTTCAAGGTCACTCATATTTCAGTCATCACATCACCCCATTCCACCTTTGCCCTGATGTCTCACCAGACTTGTCCCAAGAGCTGGTATCTTTTAAGTGGAACGTGAAAGGTCTGCATCCCGTACTCACCCATCTTTGGAGAGGTGATGCCGGAAGAAGTCATTGGCTGCTAGTTTGATAGCCTTTTCTGGTGTCACTAGAGTCAGGTTCACTGCAGCCCCTGGGCAAAGAAAAGAGGAAAAGGCCATTGGAGAATGAGAATAAAGGAACCATTAACTGGATCTTTCAGGAATGTGCTGTAACTCCTGCTCAAAACCAAGGACTGATGAAGAAGAGCTCCCAGTGTACCAAAGGGGTTTAGAAACATGAAACACCATTGGAAATTAATAGGATTTCTGTATCCCAACACCTTGGGTTTTTGAAAACATCCCCTGATGTGTTTCTACTCCATTTGCAATATGTTTTTTTGTAATTTCTTTAGCTTCACTACTACCTCCCACCACGCATACATGCATCCTCTTCTCTCATCCAAGGATGCATTCCTATGAATCCAGAAGGATGCGGACCAGACCTTCAAGAAAGGAGTACAAGTTGGATTAATAACCAGTCCCAACTCCTTTGCAAATATTTTGTGATGCTGAGAAGCAAAAGCCCCCCCGCCCCACCTTCTTGCTAGTGTCCCTGCCCCACCACCACCAAAACCAGAGCAGCTTGCTTACCAGGCAGCCCAGAAAAGGCAGAGCCAGTTGATTTCAACCAGCCTCCAGGTCTTTCAACTGGCTTATCTGCACAGAAGTCAGACAGCTCTAGACCAACCCTTGGAGTTAAGGGGCTTCCCTTGTCTATCACCACTGGGTGTCACCCTCAGAACAGCCACTGCTGAAGTGGCTTTTTGTCCACCACACACTGCAGCGTGCAGAAATTCCCCTCTGAGCACTGTGGCAAGGCTTGCCGGGGGACCTGGGGTGTAAACAAGCCTTGGCTCCCCCACGCACTGGAGTGCCCTTTTGTCAGGAGCAAACAAACAGCAAATCCCTGTATTGTGCCTGCCACAATGAAAGGTCTGCGTGGCCTGGCCGGCTGCTGTGGGCCATGGACACCGGCATTAGTGCAACACAGCAGCTGGGAGGCAGCTTTCAAGCTGCCCTGGGGGAAATGGGGTGAGGGGACGGCCAGTCCCTTCTGAGCATACTGGGTTTTGCACCATTAGATTAATGCTCCAGAACATTCTCCTCCCTTTAAATCTTATGGCTCAAAAAGTCCTCCAGTGGATGACCGCAAGCTCTCCCTGCCTGCACTGAAGCATACTGAGCTCCAAGCCCTCTGGAGAAGCTTCACTTGAGACTTGCTAATGGCCTATGAACACCTTTGCAAGGACAAACACAAATACTAGGGCATACCTTTTGCATTCATGCTTGCTGTAGAGATTTAAACAACTTGTCCCAAAGCTCCATTTTCCAAAGAGAAGCAGACAGAGAAGCCTGCACTCCCACTAGGCTCTGAAGACCTGGCAGGGTTCCTTTTCAGCAGGTTTGAACACAAGTTGACAGGAGTTATAAGGGCTCAACACACCTAAAGAAAGGCAACTCAATCCTCTGTTCCTCAGGATGGACTCTTCTCCCTCCAAAAATTATTAAAGAACTCTTAAATTACACATGGAAAGACATAGGTTTAGGGGGACTTTCCTCAGATTAGGAAGCAAAGTCGCAACTGGGACTTCTGGGGACCAGTACAACCGGGACCAGGACATGGAAATCCTTGGCTCCACGTCCTCTGCTCAGAGGACACATGTCCATCATGTGGGAAATCACAGCAAGAAAACAGACAGCCTTTGCTGGGCAGCCCAACACGTCTTCCCCCCTTCTGACTGTCACGTTCAGATTTTGCAGAAAATAGAGAGTAACACTGCCTTGTAGCAAGCTAAGCCAATGCATTCATTCCACACTGGCCATGACATCCAATAAATGCCATCATCTTCTACAGGAGCCAAATTAACTACCCAGGGAGCAGGGCAGCCCTCTCACACTCCTGGGTTTTTGCAAACTTTTAAGTGTACCAGCGATTGCCCTGCTTCAGTTTGATGTGCTTCCTACACATCATGTCCCCCTGCCATGGCTCTTGCATGGGATGAGAAGCCACACAGACATGACCCTCATGCTCTACCTCCACCTTTTAATGTCAATCATATCAGGATCTACAAAGCAAATCCACACAGCCTGATTTTTAAGTGGAAGTGGCTACCCGTGAAGTGTTTCCTCGAATGCCAAATTGAAGACAACTTCAACCCCGCTCCTAATGGCTAGAAAGTAAAACACCTGTACATTACTGACATGCAGCATGAATAACCATTTCCTTGGAAAAACAAGGAGAGAAAGAAAAAAGAATAAACCCGCTACTCTAACACCAGTGCAAAGGGTTCATTGAAAGAAAGAAAACAAACTGCAAACCATCAAGCAAGAAAGGTAAGTGAGAAATACGCTTCCACATGCTGACCTCCTCCAGGAACCAAGAGGCTTTCACAGCAATTTCTTCTTCAATTGCAAATAAAATAGAGGGTAAAAACCACACAATATACAGAGAAAAGTTAATGAACCTGGGTTTTCTCCTACATCTTTTGATATTTTCAGTAAAGCTGCTTAACAGAGAATGGATAATCCCTGTCCTCAGTAATCCATAACAGCTTCAATTCACTAGAGGAGGAGAAATGAGATACTTCAGCTGCTGGCTGTATGCTTTCCACGGCATTTTCCACCTTTTTACAAAATCTCATAGCTCTTCAATTCTAGCTATGCCAATAATTCCATTTCCTTCATTAAAGCTAACCTTGGCCTATAGGCAATGCTACATGTACCAGAAGCAATGACAGACAAACAGAATGCAAAAATAAATTGCAATCATTAAAAAAATAAGTGTTTTGAGAAGAAGTACGGAAGCACTACAAAGAATGAATCAAGTAGAGACAAAATCAGCTGTTTGCCAATTGAACTTTTAAGTGCCCTCTTTTCACTGAGCCTTGGGTTTTGTTATTAAAACACATTTCTCATAGAAGCCCTTGTATACCACCAGCAACCTACGTAACAGGGGGACTGAATCATCCCCAGTGCGGCACTGGTGCACGTGGGAGGTATTATCAGCAGAGGCCAGGGAAGGCTGCCATGCTACTGTAGCTAAACTGCAGCTAACCTCCAAATGTCATCAAACAGCAAAGGGCATTTCCCCAGCCTGGTCTAGGCCTTTGACTTCCACCACCTAGGCTAAATGGCTGGTCTGCAAATAGCAGTGGGACTTTCCAGGATGCGTGCTGAGATCTATAGGTGGCTTCTGGATGGACTGCAGCAGGGAGTAGAGAGCGCACCCCTCCAAGGTCCTTTTCCACTGGTGTCCACATGGTCCAGGAGCCCACAGGCACCATGGATTCATTTGCCTGGCATCATGTCTGAAGGCAGCACACCGTCATCCCTTGCACACAGACAGGGCTAGACAGCACAACCCAGCTTTGATGCACTGCTGCTACCTAGATGTTACGGAAAAAACATGAGAAGAAAAACCTCCTCTTCTTCCTCCCCCAAACAAACCCAAGAATCCCTGTAACTTTTGGGGAAGAACTTGAGAGAAATGTTGGGATTGCCTTCTACATCACACAATTCACTATGGGCTACTCATACAGAGCAAGGACTGTCGCCCACATGCACCCCTGAAGAGATGATTTGCAGAAAAGCATCCTACAAGCTCAAGCCTCTCTCCTGTCTGCACTGAGGAGCTTTGATTCACACGTGAAGGAGACCTGAAGTCACACAGTGGGAATTGCTGCACCCAAGCAGACCCTTTCTGTCTTCCGACAGAGGCCAAGTGCCCTGTAGGGACGACTGATGCGCTTGTGACTCCTCCATGGGGCACAGCAGCTGCCACTTTAGCACATTAACATATAATCCTCCCAATCTCATCTTAAAGGCTGAAAATAAGAGCTTGTGAGTCATACAGCAACTTCTGCTGAGGAACTGGGACATATGGAGGGAGCAGGAACCAATCCCACCATCTGATTTCCATCTTCCCCTGTCTGCAAGCCTGAGCCAGCTCTTTACCTTCTTCCCAGAAAAGTACTCACATTCTTCAGGAATCTTGGATGTATTTTACCCATCCATCCTCTCCCCGAGAGGGAGGGAAGGGCTGCTAACGTCAGCTCACAGAACTGAGGCACAGAGACCAGGACTGCTGTCCTTGGAGGACTCACTTTTGCACCCTGGCCATGAAATATCTATAAATTTCTGGAAGGAGCTGGAGCTATTCACAAAAGCCCTCTCCAAACCCAGGTCCCCATTTAATAGTCAGAGGTGACAAGTAAATTCAAGCCACTATGAGCTCCCTGAACAGAGGGGGTACAAAGTTAGTGGGACATGGGCCAAGCTGACCAGACTCATAACGGCTAGGAAAAGCAAGAGCTATGCAAAAGCCTCTGCACCCTTTGACATTTCTGCTTGGGAGTCAAAAGTGGCCTGGAGAGGTACATCCCCTTCACCACCCTACGCCTTACAGAACTGAGCTCTCTCTCCCAAAAGCCCTGATGGGTCTTACAGTCTCCCCTGTAAGTTTCCAGGAACAGCTTCTTCCTTCTGCTCCCCAGCAAGCAGCCTGCCACTGCATATTTACAGCCAAAGTTAATGCAGGCTCCATTCCTGGCTAGGAACACAGAAGCAGCCAGCTTCTGGGAAAAATCAAGGGAGAACGCGTCACTGCTAGCATTGAAAATGGAGCTTGCCAGGGTTCCTCAGGGTTATTTGTCTTGTTGCCTGCTCCCAGGAAAGCTGGCACAAAGCAGCCAATCCACCCCCGGCATCCACCCCACTCCCCTGAAACGCCCACCAGCAAGTTGGGCAAGAGATGTTGCCTTAATAGCCAGTGCCTGCTCCCAGGACGGCCGGCCACAGCATCTGTGTTTCCTTAGGAGCTATGGAAGAAGTGGCAAGAGACACTACTGCTGCCAACAGCAAGGCACCAGCATCTCCAGACTCACACTTGAAAAAAACAAAGAGCAAGGACTCACTTAATCAAAGCAGTACTTTAATCAGGCTTTATCAGTGAATGAGTGCCACAAAGAATGCTATCTGAACGCCTCAGAGATAAAAACTGCATATTCAGGCAACTGAATACCAGTATATAAAATGAACCAGAGTTCAGCATCAGCTAAGCCAGTTGGACTGTGCTAAAAGCCAAGAAGGTATTCCACGTTTTCTTCTGCTACGAGTAAAGTCAGAATTTGGCCTGCTGTCCCTCTCTCCTCAGAATCTTTAAAAACTTTCAAGGATTTTGTGTTTAAACTAGAAAAGGTATAATGACAACTGAGGAACTCACTGTTGCAACAGACAGCCTAAGCCAAGGAGCCAGGAGATTTCTAGCAGGTTAGCACACAATGATGAAGCAGCTGAAGCTCTACCATGAGTCAACCTCTGATTTTCTTAGCACTCCAAGGGAGTTTTTTCTGGGGGCAGGTTATTTTTAATTTTTTTTTTTTTTTTAATTGCAGCTTATCTTATTGCTTGAACAAAGCACTTGGTCATGCTTGAGACACAGCTAGTTTTGGAGACAAGCTACCAGCTAGATGGGACAGCAGGCCTGACCACGTTGGTGGTGGGCTTTGTGGTTGATGATTGAATTTATGTCAAAGTAAGACACTTCAAGAGGTTTGCCACTGCCCCTCTGACAAAAGTTACCATGCCCAAGCTGGGAAACACACACAAACGGTCCGGAAACAAAGTCCAGCAGCTTCACTTAAACGGCTAGTAAAGATGAACTTCAGTAAATGGTAAAGGTTTGCACCAAAACAGCCATGGGGAGGACTCAAGCCCTCAATGGTGGAGAGCTGAGCAGACACCTGGCATTTTCAGAAACAGCTGCACCTTTCAGCATCTTAGGATATTGCTAGGTTATTGCTTTATAAGCCATAGAATGTGGGCTTTCCCTCCCACTTACGCACCAGTGCTTCCAATGCAAAAGCTGCATTGTGCCTGACTCAGCTTTACTTACCTCTGTACATGCCAAAGTAGCCTTCCGACCGAATTGTTTTAATGAGGCAGTCAGACCTGCAAACAAAACAGAGAGAGATAAACCACAGGAGCTCAGAGGTGGGTGAGAGCAGAGATAAACAAAGCAAATCTCTTGGAGTGGTTTTCATTTACGATCTGTCAGCAAAACCCTGAGCCGAGAAGGGAACCGCGTCAGCCGCTGAATGCGCCATTGTTCAGGCCTGAGTCCTATTTCAGCCCCTAATTCACAGGGGCTTTGAAACCCCCGGCTCACCCCGCACGCGCTGTCTGCTTTCTAGAAACACAAAAGGGAAAAATGTCACTGCAAGGGCTGTTTATCCAGGGTCCCCTGTGGCAAACGCGCATGAGATGCTCTAACAAGCAGATCCCCATGCACATGTTTTTAAATCCAGCTCTGGAAGGGAAAGAAGGGGGGCCAAAACCCCCAATGATGACTTGCTTGACTTACTCCATGAAATTCAACACAAGACACACAAATACTAGATGACCTGAACGCTCAGTCATCTGTGACCTCCCACGCAGACTAAAGCACTTACTTTTAACACATCGGGTCCCACAGCAGGCAGCGAGCGCTCAGGCTCTCGCACTGGGGAGAGTGTGGCAGGGTGCCGCGGAGTCCCGCTCCAAGGGGAAAACTGTCGCCTTCTTTGTTTCAACTACATTTACTGCAAATGGGAAAACTGTGCAGAGTGCCAGAATGGCTCAAAACCTTTCAAAGGCACACACACAACTAACAAATCCATAGGCGCAGTTCAGGAAGGCAGTGCAAATCCCCTGGCAGAGTTTCCCTCTCTGGACCACAGCTGCAAGAAGCCAGGGCACGGGCTGAAGGTTGCTTTGGGATCTTTGGGAAGGGACAGGTACTTGCCGTGGCCATAGGGGAAGGGAGAGGTGCACATGCATGCATGCGTACATAATTAAGGAACAAAAGGCTCTTAAGTAGTAATAAGGGAAGTATAGCTAATGAAAACAAGAATACATTTCTAAGAGATTTGACATCAAAAGGAGTAAACTTCATCTCCACTCTGTAGTAGTGCTGAAGTGGGAGAGAAGGGAATACAGATTTCCCTCGAGGGCCTTATGGCCCTACTTGAGCCAAGACTGTTTTAGGGTACCCCACGTTATTTGTGAAGAGCCCATCCTGCATTGCTGCCACTAGCAACAATGGGTTTCCCCTCTCTGCTGGGACTCCCCACATCCTTCAGGACCCTGTCTTTCACACACCCCACCCCAGCTCCTGCAGCTTGCACGCACCCATCTCGTTCTCGGGAGCAGCCCCCCCAACACATTTGCAAGCCCCTGAAATCTCAGGGCACCTTTCTCCTATCCCCCCCATCAAGCTCTTCCACCACAATGCTGGAGGCAAGGCATTTTCTCTGAGCCAGCGGTGCTGCTTTGAACAAGCTGCAGGAAGAGCTGCTCCCCACCATGCTCACGTAGCCCTGCTGCCTCACCATAAGGCTTATATATCACTCCCAGCCCCTCGAGCTGTGGCAGAGAGAGATGGAGCCAAAGGCCATGCCCAGCTCCTTTCTCTCCCTGGAAAAAGGGAGCCCACAGCCAATTAAAGTTATACATAATATACCTGGGGCAGCACAGCCCAAAAGCCCAGCTCTCTCCAGCCCTCAGGGCTGCTCCAAAGTGTCTTTGGCTCTTTCAAAGGAAAGGCTCCCCTGATGCCAAAGGTCTCTCGAGCTAAGCAGAAGCAAGGCATGCTGTCTTAAAGCAAGACAGCCAAAATTTTAAATGAACTTGCTGCCTTCCTGGGTGTTCAGCAGATATGTTTGAGATCTGGTATATGATGGGCATACAGTATTTCCTGAAAAATAAGCCCCCGTAACTGGGGAGCTCAGACAAGCCCTCCAAAATCCCTAGCTAACGTAAGGGTGTCTCTGAAGACATGCTCCATGCATGGTAACAGCATCCTCTTAATGCCTTTCCCTTGCTTGCTTAGGTAGGACACAGGATGGTCTGATGTTATCTAGAGGATATGTTATCCCCATTACTTCCTTGTCCCTGCTGACCCCTCGGCCCCCCAAAAGACCCTTTCACTTATCACCACCAGCTTTTTTTCTTACCACCCCCAGCCCACGCCCCCTTCCCCTACAGCTGCTGCCAATGCCAGAGAAACACCTCCAGCATTACTCATTCACATCCAAAGGCATGCTTTGTCGCAGACTCTTAGGAGGAGCCAGCTCAAATATACAGGGTAAATCCTGTGTATTCCTTAACAGCGCCTCATCCCACAACAACTCCCAGCTACGGAGCAGATCTGCACTCGACTGCTGGAGGTTAAAAGCCTCTCTCCTACTGAGCCCCCCCCCTCCAGAGATGAGGCATCCTGGCATGCACTCCTAAGGGGAGCCTACAAATCCTCCATCCTGCCCAAACTCCTGATGCTGTCACCTATCAGGTCAGGGGGAGAAGTGATCCTCAGGGAGGAGAAGCAATCCACAGCAGCGGCAGGAGCAGGACACAACAAAAAGAGAGGCAAGGCAAGACGGGAGGCCGAGTCCTGCCAGCATGCCTGAGCACACAAACAATGCAGAGAGCGCTGTAACTGTCAAGGAAAGCACTAGTCTGCCGTGGCACACCAGAGCCTACAACCTAAGCTCATGCATAATCACATGTTGTCGGATAGAGCAAGGAGGCCCGGAGACCAAAACCATCAACATACAGAGCACTTCCTTCCTATTCCCACTCTGCCTCAAATTCTCCTGGGCAGGAAAGAGGAAAACATTGGTGTGGAGGAGCAGAGAGCCGGCAACACTACTTCTGAGCAAAGTGGCAGGAGAACAGGACACACATCATCAGTCCCCATCCCTTCTCCCCCCTCAATGACACCAGTACTTTTAGAAAACTAAGGCCTGACTCTGGTTCCTAGTATAAAGCATCTTGTGCTGAGTGTGGTGCACATTCCCATAGCAGATACACAGCCCTAAGCATTCCACATAAACCCCAGGTGAATTTGGTGGGCTGGATATATTCATGCCTTCTTTTCCTGCAAGCACTTGATTTTTTTGGACACAGGACTGCCAGGGTAACTATAGCATGTGTCAACCTGTGCTCCTTCAAAAGATCTGCATGCAGTGCTCTAGACTGGGAATGGATGACTGCTTCCTCTTTTTAAAACCGTCACAGCAAAGGAAGGGATAGTAACTTCCGATATGACAGTCATGGAAACAGAAGAGAGCCAGAAATTCCCTCATGCACCTGATTGTGGCCCAGCAGAGAACCGAACAGGGCTCCTTGTGTTTTGGTCCTGAGCCCTGACAGCAGCGAGCACGCTGCTCCCAAGCAAGGGATGCAAACAGATGTACCCTCTGCAGAGATCTCGCTTGCTGGGCTCGGCAGCCTGAATAGTTGCTTTATTTCATTTATCTGCTCTAGCACAACTTGGTTCAAGATTGTGCCCTGGCTTTCCTGGGGACAGTCCAGTTCCTAGAAATGCTGAACTCACCTGAAAGAGGTAACAAAGTGGAAGGACTTCCCACCAAAAGCTGCGGGGGATGCTGCCCGTGCGGGCGGTACTCACATGCTGGTGTACATCCGCTGGCCATTCTGCTGGTTCTGCAGGCGAGTTTTTGCCAGGTCAATGGGAAATACACAGGTGACCCCGATCAGCCCAGCTATCCCTCCATTGATCAGCTTGGCAGGTAAACTGTAGGGGGCAAGATGCAGAGAAACAGATGTCTTAGCACTGGGATAACACCATTAATGGAGCTCTTTTGCATGACCAGAGTTAACACATCGCTGTGCGACAAGGCTGTCCCCCCCAACTTGAAGGGAGCTCTGCCTCAAGGCAAAGCTTGGCCCTTGCTGTACATACAGGGGAGGAGGGGAAAGCAGCACATAGCATGAGGACAAACCACCGATGGGTGGAGTGGAGCCAAACAGCTAAGCCACACATCACTAAGAGCAAGAAAAAACCCTGTTCCCCAGGACCCAAGGGTTTCTGTTGTCCCTAGAGGAGAAAAGACAGAGTGCTGGATTGTCTACCATGTGGACAGACTTAAGTTAGGGCCTGATGGCATCCAAGCCAGCAGGTTTAATGGCAAATGCTTTTCAGCACCGCAATCAGATATGCATCTAACGAGAGGTTCATGACATGTCAACTGCTACCATCATGTGGGAACAAGCCCAGCAGAAGCACCCAGCTGGCAGCCGAGGAGCAAACAGCTGCAGCTCCAGGAAAATGTTTCCAGACCCACTGCCCGGGGCGAGGGGAACACACGCAAACCAATAGCCTGGCAAAGCCACTGGACTGGTAGCCTGCACGGCCACAGATGCAGAGATGTGAGCTCATACATCTTGGGGAAATCAAAACCTTGTTGGCTGCATGGGCTTCCAAAATGCACGGCTTTTTCCATTTGCCTTTGTGTTCCCACAGGGAATTCTTGCAAGTGGCACTGAGTGAAAGCCAGATCAGCTAAACATGGGTTCCCAGCAAATTCAATTACGAAAAATGTACAGCACTTATATGCTCGATAAACCACTACACACAGAGACAAAGGAAGCCTGTTTGAGTCAGCTCCTTCCAATAAAGCACAGGACATGGCTCCCGGAACACAGGATGTGTCGGATATTAAACCGACGGCTGACAGCAGTCCTAGATTGCAGCTGGCTGAGCCAGCGAGGCTGAGTCCTCCTACAGGGGCAATGGGCACACTGCCTTTCATGACAGTGACATGATGCTCTGGATGGGGGCACAAACTGCATTACCCACTGGAAGCAGCAGCAGTGAGGCTGGCTGTGGCATGGTGGGGTGAGGCTCTGCAAACACGTTCCCTGCCAGTGGCATTGCAGAGTGCTCTGCGTCAAAGGGCAATTGCAGAGAGGATCAATAAGCAGCTGTGCTGAAAGAGCTGCCTCTCAGCTCCAGGCTTGAGGGAAAGGCAGGACACGGAGACTGAGGGTTTCAACTTGAGGTGTCCCTGGGGGAAGCAGGCAAAAGAGGGGTGGGGGGAAAAAAAAAAGTCTTTGCCCACAAGTGTTAAGCATGACCTTGACACTCCAGGAAACTCCTTTCAGCCTCCGCTCTCCTGCAGCCAGAGCTCCTTCCTCCTCAGCACCCGCACCGATACAACATACACACACAGCCCCAGGGCTGGCATAGCTGGAAGAAGAGGTGCCAAGGACAGGCAGACAGACCTGAGCTCAGCCCACATCCCCAAACAAGATGGTGCTGACAAAGATTAAATCAAGTACAGCACGTTAGGAAGGCAGGCCCAAATCAGTGCATGAGCTCAGCACAGGGCCAGACTGCAAGATCTCACCAGCTCGAGACTCTGTTGCCTCAGGGATCTTTGCACCACAGTCTGAGAAGGTCATAGATTTGCCTGCAAACTCCTACGCTCAACTTGTTCTCAGGACATGGGAAAATTTCAAACAGTAAGCTTCACAGCATGGCGCCCTCCTTATTTAACCCATAGTCACACTGAAAGAGGATGTTAGAGACCAGATAAAAGCGTGTCAAGATGGAGGCACCACTGGGAAAGAGGATGTTTCAAGACAGGATCACATCAGTCTCCCCAAATTCAGCTCTGAAGTCACTGCTGGCAGGTCACAGACTGCAAGGCACAACTGGTGGCCCTTTCCAGCCTCAGCACTGTCATCGCTTCTCTAAATGTCCCTGAAACACCCGGGGTAGGCAGACACTTGCCTCTCTCAAACTGTTCCAACAGTGAAATCATCACAGGGTTTATATCAGGTGGGAGTGAGACACAGACACATGGCAAACATCTTGCCAGCTGTTGCCAGTAAGTGCAAAAGATTCCCCAATTTCAGCACAGACCCCAGCAATAAAGGGGAATAGTCTGATGTGCCTGGGCAAGCCAAAAATTTGGGCAACGCAGGCTACAGAGAGCCTCTCACTCTGTGGGTGAGAAACCCTTGCTCAACACCCCCATCGCACCTGAATCCAACCATCCAGGCTCCCCCATGCACACTGTGGAGGGAGACTAGAACAGACGGACTATGCGGCAGTATCTGGCAAGATGCTGAGATCA
>NW_008824753.1:890993-915479 GCF_000699105.1 Pygoscelis adeliae | reverse complement strand
CTTGATCTCACCTTGCAGCAAGCCACTGCTGTGGATTTTAGCCTTTTGGTATCAATCTTGTTTTGCTAAGGGATGACAGATGCACGCTGCAAGGGAAGAGGGGTTTGGTAGATGCTCCAAGCTTAAACAGATCTCCTTGGCTTGGCTGCCTGTGACTGCTGCAGACTAGTGGTCACACAGGTGGGAGAGATGGCCTAAGTGGGAGAGGTGAGGATTTGGGGCACAGAGGAGAACCCGAGACAGAGGGCACTGCACCTGAATCAAAAGCTTTTTTCCCTTGTGACTAAGTCATCCCACTTTTCACCTCAGTGCTCTCTGCTCTCTCATGGGATGAGAATCCACTGTGCCTGGTCTTTCTGTCCTCTTTAGCTTATGCACAGCTATTGCCTCTCACTACCTAGATGCGCATGGCTTAGTAAAACAGGGACAACACAGGCTAGCATACAAACAAAGCCATTTGCTCAGTTTAACACAAGAAGGGATAGAAAGGCATTCCAGTTCTCCTAGTGCTCCTCCTCAGTCCTTTTAACTAGTCCCTGTAGCCAGCAAGCTCCTGTTCACACTGCCAAGAGCACATCGGAGGGGCTGGGGGAGATCTTGGACGACGCATGTCTCCTTCCTTCAAAATAACAAGCTTCAAATGGCCACAGACAGCCTCAGCAGAGCAAAAGGACCAGATATCAGGGACATACACCCGTCAGGCTCCATCAAGGTGAATCTCAGCATGCCCTTCATGGGTGTAAGAGAAGAGTGCCAAGTGCTTTCCAAATTGGGTAACTGATGACAGGCAAATTTAGGCACATAAACACTCTACAATGCTGTCTCGTTATCAGCGCAGTTCAGGATTGTTTTCATTTGCAGAAGGCAGGCATGCAGGAAGATATCCTAATCATGGCAAATGCTAAGAAGGGGCAGCCCTCTTGCCTGTAGCATTCAGGCATTGCCAAGTCCTGGCCCTCTGTCACCAGGTTTCATTCACCCACCAACCCCTCCCGTCCTGAGCTGGTAACCTGGAAAAGTCAGTGTTAGAAGAGGACCACAAAAAACCCCACAGGAATCCCACAGCATGTAGGAGTTATTTATCTGGAGCAACTTCACAAGCAGCAGAAAGTTAAACCCTTGTGCAGGACTGTGCAGATCCATCTGACACAGCTCTTCGGAAGCTAAGGGTACAACTGTATCTTTCCAGAAAATGCATCCCAATTCATTTCCAGGGAGGACTCAAATCCAGCCTTTGCATATGCCAGGACCAATGCTCTTAAGTTCCTGCTGTGCACTTAAGTGTCACTAATTATTGTTGGTACTTCATGTTCCTGCAATCACTCAAGCATTGACTGGCTTTAGAAGAAGGGCACAAGGCTGCATCTACGTGGACTTTGTAATTACAAGCACTGCATCCTCGGCTGGTCAAGGAGCTGGCTTTGCTCCCTTGATGTCAGCGAGCTGAAGTCAGCAGGTCAAGCTGACCTTTGAAAGAAGAAGCAAAACAGAACAGACTCGTGCAGGGTAAAAAGCAGAGGGCAGAAAGAAAAAGGCAGTGAGAAAAAAAGAACTGAAGAAAGCAGAGATGTGACAACATGGCAAAGACAGAAAAAAAGAGCAGGTTGAAAAAAGCAGGTAAGAAAGGAGCAGAGAAGGAATCAGAACTGTTTAAGACCAGAAGAGATGATCAGGTGATTTCCTCCAACCTCCTGTATCACAAAAGGGATTAAGTTTGAAAGACTTTAAAAGTAAAATCTAAAGCACAACCAACAACTCAAAAATTTTCTTAAAGTTACCTGATCTGTTTATCAGCCATTTAATTCAAATTTGATCTTGTTAAGAAATGAATCTGTTCCTTCAAATCGTTCCTTAATTTCTTTTTCAGTCACTTCTTTTCACTTCAGTTTCTTCCTGGGAAGGGAGAGAAAGACACCAAGGAGACAAAGTTGAGACACTTACACGTTTCCTGAAGCTCAGGTCCTACTGGGCAGGCTGCAAGGTGAGGCCAGCCGAGGAACAAGTGATTTAAGGGTGCACCTGGTCTCCTCAGAGAGCAGACTGAGCTTCAGAGGGAGCCTTATAAATATGTGCGTATATATAAAAATACAAGCACATATGGAGGGAAGAGCAGCCAGAGTTGTCATGTTCCAGCAGCACGTGAGGAAGGGCAGCAGCCAGGCAATGCACGAGCTCTGCCCAGCATCCAGGACAGCAGTACCCATCACAGCTCTCTCGAACTCCAGGGAGCATTTCACTCTGCACCACGTGGGCCTCCAACCCTCTGCAGGTCCACCCAGCCACCCCAAGACAATCACATGCCATCGCAAGACCCGTTCAGCACTTCCCTCCAACACATACATGCTGTTTCTAAAGAACAGTCTTCAAAAACCTGCTCCTCCAGTGGTTACAATCCTTTTCTTTATTTCCCAGCCCAAACGGACAGCCCATGCTCAGTCTTGTGCCAACACTGTCTGTTAAGTAGTGCCTCTCCCTCCCCAAGCTATTGATGTGACTTTGCCCTTTGGACCACTCCTTTCAGCTCAGTGCCTACTGGCACAGCACTGAAGCTCCAAGTCTGCAGGAAACTGTTCTCTCTAAGACTCCTGATTGCTACTGGCAGAAGTCGCCACACAAAGAAATCTGGACACCAGAGAAAATTTCAGAAGCAGCCACAATCTTCAGCTTTCTGGAGGTGTCCTTGTTGGCTCCTCACCTCCAACCCGGGAATCAGGTGCCCCATGCTTTCATCAGGCATCTCAGCAGCACTCAGCCACTCTCCTCCCTCTCCCCTTCCAGCTGCCACCTGGGTGGCAAGCCAGAAGAAGAGGAGATATCTTTGCCCTTTGCCTCTGGAATTAAATTTGCCCCATAATTGCAGATTTCTTAAGCCACACAGACTCTCACATCCAACAAGGTGGCTTTCAGGCTGACACTTCTGCTCTGGAGATAGAACCTGAGGGCCAGAGGCATTCCAGAGAATAAAAGGTCCCTGAAAGCGTAAAGAGCTGGTGATGGTGCAAACAGGTACGGGAAGCAGAGGGGGTGAGGTTACACAGTTCAGCACTGACCTACTCCCATCCCTGTTACATCAATTGCCAAGGACAGGGAAGCACGAAAGCATTTGCACAGTCCCATGCTTGGACGACATGAGACTAAAACTGCCTTTTCTGGAGTCCCACATTCAGCCAAAGCCATGAGAGACCAGCACATGGAGCTCACTAAGAAAAGGGGCTCATCTCCAAAACACTGCACACGCACCTCACCCACTACACTACGCTATTACACCTTCCATCCCTTCCATGACCCCTCTTCAGACAGTTTACCTGATCTTGACTAATCCGTGGAAGCAGACCTTAAAAAATCTCCAGATCAGCTAGGTCTGCACTTTCCGAGTGAAAAATCGCTTCCACCTTTCACTGTGTGTGCTTTCATATGCATGTCCACAAGAGTAGTTTGTTTCAGGTTTATCTAATTCTCTATCAATTTAACCAGAATAAGACCAAAATATAAAAATATAGGGAGACCAGTTGCTGAAAGCCTGTAACGCTGGCATAAACAAGCCCTGAACCATGAAAACTCACTTGATTACGTCTATACCCTCAACAGGATATTTGTGTTTATTGAGGCAGCAGCTCTGACAAAATACATGCACTGAGTGGTCCTGACACCCCACTCCAAGCTCTGGCAAACTCCCCCCTTGTTGCCCCTGCTGCACCCTTCCCTGCAGAGGGGCATCCAGGAGGCCAGGCACCCATCACAAAGGGCAACGCAAGAGAAGACAGCAAGGCTGCTAATATTCACCACTGACTGGTAGCCCAAGAGTGAGAGAGACCGAGATGGACACACAAACGTATCACAGGGCTGTTTCTTACCTGTTGACACAAGTAGGGTGATGGGAGTGGGAGAAGATGGTACCACACTGAGAGGAACTTGGGACAGCTGGGTTTAGCTGTCTCCTCGCTTTTTTTCTGCACAACCTGGGCACCACTTTTGGCTTCAGCTCTCCACCTGCCCGGTAACTGCAGAGCCCTCCCCGGCTGTCCAACCCAGCTGGAAAACTGCTGCTGCTTCCCACCAGGGAACAGATGCTCCTGCTGCAGCTGCACAGCAGAAAGGGGTAAAAATAATCTTCCTGGGTTTAAAACTGGGCAAAGTTACAGGCTTCCTTAGTGCATGAAGACCCATCCAGGCAACAGGCTGTACGGCCAGCAAATGCCAGGACTAGTATCATCTCCACTAACAAAAGCTACTCAACTCGCAGACGAATGAGGGGAAGCAAGCGATGTGATCATTTTACGGCAGACACCAGCACTTGCTAACTGTTTATACAGCACCTGGCACAGCAGAGGCCTGAATGTCCATGGCCAGGGGATTTTAATGCATTAAGGGATTTTAATGCACTGAAGTGGAAAGCTTATTTGAGCTCTGTTTGTTTAAAGAGAGCTCCAGCAAACAACCATTTGCAAAACAAACCCAAAGTCATGGCAAACTATCTGAGCACTTTGCTGTAATCTACAGAACTCCCCAAGTCCCTTAAAAGACGGTGAATGATGAAGCCTCCAGCCTCCTGGCCAGGGAGCTCCTAAGGAGAGCCGGACCCTATTCCCTCCCAGGGCAGGAAAATAGCTGCTACAGTCCTGCAGTCTGAGAGGAGGAAAAACACAGGCTGGGAAGAGAATGGTGGTAATTTTATAGGATATTTAAAAAACAAATCCAGAACAATATTATGCATTTAACCTAGAAAGGAAAGAGATTAAGTAGAGACCTAAGTATATCTCCGCAGGAACGTGGTGCTCTCAGGAGCCAAAAAATGCAAAAAAAAAAAGCAGGCAAGCAAAGCTTCTGCAGCCAAGCAGGTGTGTAGCTCCAGGGCTTCCTATGGAAGCAGGGCTTGCATCTGCCCAGGAGACATCCCATCAGCACCTGCAAAAAGCAAAAAAGCCAGCAGCACCAAAAAGGTGCTGATGCCTCAGAAAGTCTCCATATGGTTAAACATCATGGCCAGGCAGACAATGGTGCTGCTGGAATTGGGAACCTGCATGGCACGAGGAGCAGAGGAGCCAGGAGGAAACTGGTAGTGGGTAGGCAGGGGAAGTGAGATCTGCCAGAGACCTACCTCAAAGCCAAAGAGGCCGAGCAGCCCTCACGGAAGAGGGGACCTAAATCGTACATCCCATAATTAAGTGAGAGCTGTATGGGCGATGAATTACATGGCATTAATTCCTTCCTAGAGTGCTGTTAACACAGCTAGGCATGGATTAATGCCCCATTACTCGCACACCGGGATGTCCCTTCCACATTTATTGAAATGATCAAGCAAATTAGTTTCAGAGCAACACGCGCGCTGCAGTATGGGGAATCGCCTCCGTGCTAGGCGGAGAAGCGGTACAAACGGCCTAAAGCCCATGCTGCAGTGTATAGATAGCCTGGGAGCCTCCTCAACTCAGCCTCTCCCTTTTCCCAGCTCCCAAAACCCAGCTCCAGAGAGCAACAGAGTAGCCAGATTGGGGGTACTGCAATGCAAACCTAGCTAGCTTTGGATGTATCTGGTCCTCACAGCCTTGGCCACTGGCAAAATGGTCCTAATTTGCTCCCCTGCCTTGCCACACACACTCATACACCTGTGCTACCCAGACAGTAAGGTCTTCTCCAGGATGGCCAACCTTTGCATACTGCGGACCTGCTGCACTCCTAATCAGCCTGGGGCACGGGGCTGGACTTTTAACCTTTGCTTCCCACCTTATCACTTGAAGCAAAAGTGCTTACCAGAGAATCACAGCTGAGCCTGGGACATGGAGGGGAGCACGCAGTCTCACCACATGCCATGTGTGCCACCGGCAAGTTTCGATGGAGATACAGACACCCAGCACCTCCACAAGCCATGACACCATGGGAGAAGGAACAGATTAAGCTTAACCACACCGCTTTGACCACGCTTATTGCATTTATTGCCACTGCGGTGCCCTATGGCTGTGGGTTGCCACCTCTACCCCCAGATGCCATCGCTCTGCCCACAGCCTGACCTTGGGGGTCCCCACAGCTCAGCACCCTCCTTCTTGCCCTACTCCCTCTGCCAGGCCAGAGCCACTGCTGGCATCCTCCAAGCCAGCTGTGAGCTCCCGGTCCACCAGTCCTGCCAGCAGTCCCCCACAGAGGCCAGCCCTCCCATTTCCAGGCCCTCCCCTCCCCAGCAGCCCCACTCTGCAGCTGAGCACAGCCTCTTGGACGCAGACTGTCAGATATGCCAATTTATCTGAGCGCACGCAGGCTGCCGTTTTGACAGAAGACCTTTAGCCAACATCAGCTGGTGCTTCAGCCGAAAGAAGCAATGCTGTCCTCTCCCTACACCCGAACATGTGTTCCCATCACCACTTTCATGCCGGCATAAACATTTGTGCAGAGCGGTCAGGCAGGGATAAGACAGAACTGGAGGCCAGCAAATGCTGGAGCTGTCACTGAAAGCAAACATTCAAACTACAACCTTGACTTGAAAATAAACAGCAGAAAGGGAAGACAGGACTCCCTTCCACATATTTCCATTTGTCTTGAGACCAGACAAACTCAGTGCCCCAGCCAGAGAAGCCAACATCAAGAAGCAGGGCTCAGAGGGTGAGAAGAGGGAACAAAGCCACGCCAGCATCCCCTTTGTCAAGAGGATACAGCCATGTGACCGCTCACAGTCAGAGAAGGGCAGGGGGGTAAGCAATCAACAACTAATACCTGCTGGGAGAGGAGAAACCCTCTGGGATCAGCTTTCCTTCACAGTGCAAATCCCTTTGAAGGTGCGGACGCCCTGCCAAGTTTTGCTAACAACTGAAGCAAAGCTGCCATCGCAATGATAAGGTTTAAGGAGTGCAAACTGAACTGCAAATATTTCCTGAGAGAAGCTGCTTTCTAGATGCATGCCAGGCACAAAGCTCACAAGGGGGTCAGCACCAGGAAATCTCACCTGGGGGGAAGCTGTCGATCTGGCTCTTGCCCGCTCAGGACATTTTGGGATAGAGGGAATCAGTGGCAGTTTCATCTCTGCTGCTTGCTTGCCCTTAGGCTCTCAAAAGCAGGGACTCCCACAAATTTCCTTGCAGCACCAGGCAGGGCATTAGTCCTCAATAAAACAAAGCAGCTCTCGAATATGCTGGTGGACACTCCCCCACTGTCACAGACTGTCACCTCTCCGGCTGTGCAGTGGGACAGCGCGGCCCCTGTGTACTGTTCTGCCACCAGGCAAGAAGCCCCGGGGCTGCAGACACAAACTCACCTGCCTCGTGGTCGTGGTACTCACCTGCCTCGTGGTCAGTGGTCGACTGTCCCTGTACGATGCTGGGCTTTGAAAGTGCCAAGCCCAGGGCAGGTCCCCCCTTGCCTCAGGTGAAAAAAGGCCAAAGTCCCAGCAGGGGAGGTGCCACGCCACCTGCCTGCACCATTGGCTGCTCGCACTCCCATGAGGACAGGCTCAGTGGCACAGCGCCCGCTCAGCTTGCAAGATGGCGGGGATGCTGAGCCCCAGCACGCATAGCGCTTGCTCTTCCTTCCCGACAGCCCCCCACAAGAGCCCTCAGCTCCTGCAGCCCTTTCTGTCCTCCACAACTTACTTCTGCCTTGTGTGTCTTCCCTCCCACTGGCTGCTTGGGATAGGTGTCCTCCGGCGCCCTCCTATCTACTGCCAAAAATGCCAAAGCACATTTGCAGTGAAAACAGTCAGGCTGGCACCTTTGCAAAACAGCAGGCAAACTTTGCCCCCGTATCTGGCCTCCACGCTCCTTGCAAACTGGGCTCAGTCTGGGCAGCCTTAACTTCTCCATGCTGCAAGACCTTGTGATGACACAAGAATGCCTCAAAACATCTCCCTCATGCCACAAAGAAATAGGCAAGTTCCCTGGCAGTACAGGACGGTCCCCAGGCTGAGGGCATGTTGCAGAGGTGTTTGGCTTTGCAAACACAGGTGATGGCAGTATAGATTTACCTGGATGCCCACAGAGAGGAAAAAGAGGACCAAAACTCCTGATTAGCAGCAAAGGCTCCTGAGCTCTCATTCCAGCTCCATCGCTGACTTGCCCTTCACCTTCAGGCAGAATTTCCAACCACAACCGGCAGTCTGAGGAACACCCTGCTCCCATGACAACATTCCAGCTTCGGAAAAAACAAGCCATGAACAAAAATAGCTCAACATCTTAGCAGAGGCACTTGCCCACCACATCCTTTATCCATCCAGACCAGTGTAGTTCCCCATAACATTGTGACAGGACATGAGCCACAACACGGCCATGGTGGAAGTGTCACAGGGGACAATCCTGCAAGCCCCTGGGACTACAGCAATGTCCTATATTCTGATACTGCATGCACAGTGTCACAACTATCCTCTCCCCTGGGATTTATTTGAGATTACAGGAAATTCAGAGACCTCATTTACCTTCACACAATGGCAGTCAAGAAGACAAAACAAACAGCAGAGACTGGCCTTGGAAACGCAGCCACCTCCACCACTCTCCAAGGAGGGAGAGGGCTCCGCACTCAAGAGCTTCTTTTGAGCTGATCCAACCAACCCGTTCATCTCAGGGTCAAAAGTCCCACCGTGTGCTGGAGGCAGCGCTCATGCTCACACTTGCTCTCTCCCTCTCTCTCTCCCCTTCCCACTCCCCCTACCTCCTTCTCTTTCTCTCTCTCTCTCTCCCTCTCGCCCCTCCCTTCCCTCCCCCCCCCCCCCTTTCCTTTCTTGCCACCAGGGCTACCTCAATGCAAAGCAAAAGAGTTACCAAAAACATCAGACAGACACTTTACTGTACCTAGCAACAGTCCCTCTTGTCTGCTTGGCCTCAGCCATGCTGGGAAAAGCCAACCTAGATGCCGACTCCAAAGCAAGGATCGGAGTGAGTGGAGCAGCAGGTACTACTGGAAAGGAAGGGGACAAAAGAGCAGGGAAGGAGGTAGGGATCCTCCTGCCTCTGGGCAGTACGAGCAGGAAGGACACATGCAGTTCTCCCACACTCTCCCCTCTGGACTCTCCATCCTGCTGGAAGTGACAGGCTGGCCCCCCACTCCCAGTACAGCATCACACAACTTTGCCTGCTTTGCTGAGAAACCTTAAGCAATAAGTCAAGACAACAAGCATCTTCTCTTACCTCTGTGAGAGCTAAGGCTTGGAGAAAGACCTCCAAAAGGCACTGTGAGCAGCAAGAGAAGTGCCTTCCTGACCTGGGGAGCTTCTCCAGGCCAAACTTGCTTAGATTAGCGCAGAAGCTGTTTGCCCTATTGCTTAACAGGGGGAGTCTCATGGAGGCCTCTCCTTGCATCAACACGCTCCCTCTCCCAGACGAGCCTCCTACCCCTAAGCTCTACCCCAGGACAGCTCAGGAAACGGAGTCCAGTTCATAGGTCCTAACACCAGATCACATTCCAGTTACCAGAGCGTGTCCCACTTCAGCCGGGCAGAGAGGTTTGCGAAGGGCAGCTGCTCAATGCCAAGACATCCGCATTCAAGTCAGATGGAAAGACCTTAGGAGCAGGCCTGTGCCAATCTGGAACAAACACCAGATATGCCCTTCGACTTCACATGTGTTGGGAAACTGCCCTGGATCGAGAGCCTGAAAGCTGACGCTCATCTTGAAGCTGGACTTGGGTATCAGCACTGCAGCACACCAAGAGGCCCCAATGCAGATCTGGGACTGCACAGACCTTTAGTCAAGGACAGTCCCTGTCCTGGAGGTTTTGCAGCTGAACTGCAAGACAGGATGAGTGAGGACAGCCGTTAGAAGGAGAAGTGACTCACCCAGGGCTCACACGGCAAGTCTTGCTGTCCAAGATATTAGGGCTGCAAAGCTGAGGGAACCAGAGGGAAGGTTCCAGCAGGACAAGTGAGCTTGCAGTCATCTCACTGAGAACACGTAGCAGAGTCCTGCTCCATAGGAGGGCAACACATTAAAACACTCTCATAAGGCAGTAACTGCAGTGCCTTCCCTCACAGGAGAGAGAGACAACAGGTCTAGAAGTGCCCACAGCACCCCTGGCAAGACTGAGGACAGCAAAGGAAACCCATGGGAGCTGTTGGCGCTCTTCCCATCTCAACCTGCCTCCTCTCAGAGTTCTCCAAAAGGCAATGGGGTCTAGTGGATGAGTCTCAAGAGACCTGGCTCTTCTGCTCTGCACAAATGCCACATCAAGCATGCTACAGTCCTGCTCCTCTCTCATTCCTCTGAACACTTACAACACAAGTAACAAGACTCTAAATTATGGACAACTACTCATGCTCAAAGGCAAACTTAGTCTTGGCTCTTCATGGCTTCTACAGAAACATGAACCAAGAAGCACAGGAAACAGAGGGCCAAAAATCCTTTCCATGCGTGTCTCATCATAAAATCTTCAGTGATGCAGTGATAAGAGGTCAGAGCATGGCCATAGTAAAAATTCAGACCAAGCATTTTGCTTGAAAATAGCAGTGGGCTCCAGCCTTCGGTCTGTAGAGACCTGCAAGTCTCTGCACCAATTCAAAAGGGATCTGTAAAAAATAGCTACAGAACAACTAATTCATATGCAAACACAATGAACTACATATATGTGGCAACTTCCAGAGAAAATTATTATTTAAATTAAATTAAGTTTATAATGGCCTACATTATTTTGCAGCTGAAGAGCCAACAGTGGAAGCACAAGCTAACTGACAGATAGTAAAATTACCCACACATGATCATGCCAGTGTACAAGCAAATTTGCAGCTCAAACATCTTTGGACCATGTTAAGTGGGTGCTTATTGCCAGTGATGCCCCCTTCCAAGTGCCACTTGAGGAATCATGTAGTCACATTGAACTACTGTGATTCTAACTGTTTTTAAACTCATCTTCCTCTGAATCAGTTCTCCACACCAGTTTTTATGAAATCACAGCCTCAGAGACATGCAGCATTAGCTGGAGAAAGAAGACAGCTTCGCTGAGAAGTTGGGAGTCTAGCAGATAGGAGACAGAGCTGGGAAAACAAACAAGAACTTATATACAGCATTTCCTCTTCAATAATCTGTGGTGGTCAAGAAAAGGCAGAGGCAACTGATGGTGACAGACAGACCAATCCTTTGATCTGGAAGGACACTGAGAAACTAAACGGTGCAAATCCCTCATTCAGGTGCTCTGCCAAGAGACTGGCAGAGTAGAAAAAAGGTTCCCCCCTCCCAATTTAAAATAATCACCATGTACAAAGCAGTAATTAAAAATCACCAATCAAGAAGCTCAAGGGAAAGCGAGGGTTGGATTCTAGCTCACTCGGTAGGAATGAGGCAGACCACTGAGCTGAGGTCCTGGGGCGTGAAAGGGGCCATTCATTCCCCACCAGCAACAGAACAGCCAGGGCTCCTGGCTCTCAGCAGACCGATCTCCTCTGAAAGAAAGGGGCCAGTGGCCCTGCTGGGAGGAATAAGCATCTTTTCAGGCCAAATCGCAGCAGTGCCTCATCAGAACAAGACCCAAACACCAACAGAGCAGTTCCTGTTCGATGCCTTGAAGTGCATCCTCCTGGGATGGTGCCGACTTGCTGCAGCCAAATCCGAGGCTGCAGAGGGGAAGGACTGAAAGCGCAGGTCAGTGCTGTGCCTGCTGCAGATCCCCTGCTGAGAGCTGGCGGTCCTGCCTTGGGGCTAGCATGGGGTGCACCGGACGGACGTGATGCAATTCAAGGCCTCCAGGACCCTGATGACGGCCCACAAGTCGGAGAGCTTGGTGGCAGCTGTGTCAAGGACCGACTGTCATAGATGACCACCACCTTCATGTCACAAGCTGAGTATGGTTTTTCTCAGAATGCTGCATGCAGCCCTACAAAAGGCTTTTTCTTCTTGAAAGGGGGGGAAATACAAACTCTTCTTAAGAAGAAAGAAAAACAACCCACAAATCCAAGTTTGTTTCCCCTACATTGTGTTCCTTCAGGCAGATGTTGAACAAGACATGTGCCAGAAATAGCCCCAACTTCAGCTACTCCAGGGCTATAAATTAAGCTCCATCCCTTCCAGCCCAGCAGCCAGCAAGGGGCCTGCTGAGCTGGCTCTGACACATGGCTGCTCCCACAGCACAGCGTGAGGGAAGACCAATGAAGCCGTTGGGTTAAACTCCACCAGGTCAAGGCGGCTCCTTCCTTCTCCAAACTTATCCAAGCCAGTGAACAGACAGAGGGCAGAGAGAGGGGAAATAAATCCTCACTGGCTAAAAAAGCTGGCCTGGAAAATGCCCCCTGTCTCAGTGTATGCCAAGCAGCCCACAGCTATGAGCCAGCAGGCTGCTCTGATCCGGCACAGAAAGCCTCCTACCCACCAAGCCAAGCGGTGCCCCTTCCTGCTCCTGAAACAGAGGAAAAATAAAATTAAAAAAAATCACCACCTCCGGCCAGCATCTGAGGTACCCCAGCAACCATTTCTCTTCCTGCAGACTTTTGCATTTTTGATTATTTTTCTTCCCTGCAATGCACCCATTTGGAACTGCACATGGGTACCTCCGTACCACCAGTACAACGTATACCATCGCAGCTCCTCACCCCACTAACCACTTGCAGTACCTTAATCCAAGCATTGGACTATCCCAGGAACAGGCTCTAAGGAAGGAGAAATAAATTTATCTGCTCCAACCTGCTGCAGACAGACTCATGTGCATCCCCTGTCACTCCACGGAGATCTCACAGAGGCTTTTATTTTCACACCATGCCTCTCAGGAGGGCCAGGTCCTCAGCAGATGCAAGCCAGCAGAACTCATCGTCTCTGCTGGAGCCTGGGGACTTGGTCCCCTACCAGTTGCAGTGAGAGGGCACATTATTACAGGCACATACACACTTCTGCCCAATTTCATGGGGTTTCCTTGCCCATCTGCCTGTAACAGCCTCATCTTCTCAATGATGCTCCTGCACAAGCTCATGGTGACCAGGAACAGTTCAGGCCTTGACAGCCCAAGCTTACTTGGCAAGGGGGAGAAACAGTAAATGAGAAAAGTAAAAAGAGGGAGGGGAAGCAGGCAGGATACCTGCATCTCACTCCAACAGCTGCTTACAGAAAACCTGGCCAAGACTGGGCAAGCACATCAGCTGCTTTCCAGCACCGCTTTTCCTGCTCCTCCTTCCAGCTCATACTCACGGCAAAGAGTATGACCCATTATTATTGCAGGAAGGGGAAGAAGAGGAGAAATGCCGGAAGCCTCCTTTGCACGCGTAGTGACCTTGGCTGAATGGAGCCCCAAAAATGCTTAAGTCACTGGTTTTAGAAGTAGTGCAGGACCTTACTATCCCACGTGCAGGACTACAGGAACAGAGACACATGCCACCATCCTGGACTCACAGGCTGGACTCATTCCAGGGTGGTGGAGCACAAACTGTCATTCACCCCCATAACCTGCATCTTCTGAAAAAAACCCAAACAACCTGGTGGCAAGCGTCGTGGCAGCGTCCCATGGGACCTAGCTAAGCTCTGTGAGTGGCAAGACCCAGACCAGCAAAAGGGACTGAGGACCACAGCACTGCAGAAAATTAAGTCGCTTGCAACTATTTTTTGTCCTTTCACAAGAACCTTGCCTTTTCACACTCAGTTATGAGCAGCGCCAGAATACACCAGCCACTTCCTCTGCCCTAGGATTCACTGAGCAGAAATAGGGTAGACAATGAAGCAAAATTACTATCAGTATCTAGTTCATAACCCAACTGGAGAAGAGTTCAAGCATGAGTTGCTAAAGTTTATTTCTGTGTATTTCTGCCTCCCGGTCTGTGTCATATCACGCTGATTCATTCTATAGATCCTTTTCTACAGACAGCGTAGAGCATAGGAAATATCCAGGGCTGGCTGTTTAGCAAACCTGTACTGAAAGCTTCCTTCCGTCTACTGTGCCTGCTGCTAATTCCCTTCACAGCTCTGCTCATTAATAAAAATATAACACAATAGAAGAGAACCGCACACATATACACCTTGCCCAAATTCCCTCCATACTGGCTGATCCTGAGTCACCACCAACGATTAACTGTTGCCATGCACTGAGGAGGACACGGTTATTAAATTAATAGGAGCTGCTTAACCTGGCTACAAATATACATGAGCTCTTTGTGCCTTAGTGAGCTAATAAGGCATGTGCTAATTACATTAATTCAAACAAGCCCAGCATGCCCTGAGGGCAAAGGGAGAGAAGGGCACAGCAAACCCAGGCTCTTTCATAATAGCTGTGCGAGAGCGGAAAGTACTTGCCTTGACATGGCTTTCAGAAGAGAAGCATAGAGGCACTGCAACTTGCGCCCTATGGCTCACTCAACCCAGCTGTCTGGTTAACATGCAAAAAGCCTTGCTCATTCACCCAGCCCTTTGTGCAACAACAGACACAGGATGCCCTCTCCAAAGGGCAGGCCGGCTTGTCCCTTCTTACCTCCGTGGCCCAGAGCACATTGCAAGCCTCAGGATGACACTGCTGCTTTGGGACGATGAGCCTGGGACCCTGCAGGCAGCCCCTTTCCCGCAGGGACCACGTGGCACTGGCAGCCTCCAGTCATGGAGCAACACCAGGGGCTGCAAGTCACCCAGCATCCTGCCACGCACCAGTCCTCACGCAGACCTGTCTCCTCCACATCCCTGAAGTCAGCCGGGGACAGCTCAGCTGGACAGGCAGCACACGGAAGCTCGACCAAGTTAGGCAATCCCAACCGGCTCCCTAAACCTATCTGGCGGTGGGGACAGGCAGGCGGGACCGTGTTCACCTCAGAAACAGGAATGGACAGACTGTGGCAGGGAGAAGCAAAAGGACAGCAGGAAAGAGACATACACAATCGCAGCAAAGTTCAGATATGCTCGGAGAGGAGCCTCCTGTCTCTCCAGCCCAAGGGTAATCAGATCCCTCACCTCTGCCATCCCTCTCAAGGAGCCTTCCTCGTCATCAGGTGTGCTCACACTAAGGGTGTCTGCTAGGCACTGCCACCACCTCCTGGCATGCAAGGGAGGGAGAGGAAGAGGAAGAGGAGAGGAAGTCGTATTTCTTTGCGTCTCCAAGGACACGTGCTCACCAAGTGCTTTCTGAAGTATGTGCTTGTTCCTGTGAACACTAGGGGACTGTGCCAGAGCAAAGCAAATACATGGGGTTTTTCCCCTCTGTTCCCACTTCTTCTTATACCGTGTGCATCTGATGGTACACTGGGCCATCCCCAGGAGGCCTTTCTCTGGCAGCAAGGACTATGCCATGTGAATTGCAGGGTGTTTTAAAGACACGATGCTGACTCTCACCCTCAAAGAGAGGATCTACAATCAGGCACCAGATGAGACCCAGGACTGTGGAAGCGTAGTACAACACAGTTTGTCCTGCACAAAGAGGCACTGGTACAGGCTCGATGCAGTCTTGACAGTGGGTTGGCAGAGAAGATGCAAATATTTTCATGAAGGAAACCATACTAGGGATTTTTAGCCCCTGGAAAGTGCATCTCTCTTAAGCCACGTGATTCTCTTTCCCAGCAGAGGCTGTGGTTACTCAACCACTAGTCCAGCACAACTTCAGGCTACTGTCAAAAAGGAGGGAGCTCTTCCTTCTCCCAGCAACTAGAGGAACTCATTTCAGACCAGGCTTATTCCCAGGTCAATGCATAGCTGTGAACACACAAATGCTTGTGCCGGCACAAAAAGAGAGAGGCAGGAGTGAGCAGCAGGACTGCCCCTCTCAGCAGCAGCCTGACTGCTGTGGGCACTGGGAAAAAAACCAATAAACAATAATAAAATAGAACAGGAATCTCTCCAGGGAAGCCTGAGAGATAAGGGCTTTCAGGCCCTGAACAAAATTATTTAAAAGACCTAGAAATCCAGAGCCGGGCAGGGCTATATGTCAACTGATAGCTGTCACCTCGAGTCCCAAAGAGGGACTGCACGAGCCTGGCTGGAACAGCAATGCATCCAGCAAACCCCACACCCTGCCCCTGTAGCAAAGCCACAGTACCCTGAAAGAGCCAGCCGCCAACGTGCCAATGCTAACATATCGTAGGTTAATGAAACAGGATCCCAGGGTCTGAAAGGACGTAAACCCTCCTGTGTCACCCTCTGGAGTTAGGCAAAGTGACAGAGAAGCATCAAGCAGGAGCCACCATGCAAGTATGCAAAGACTGGTTTACAGGCTGCAAGCTCAGCTGCTCACTAGAGCCAAGACTGTATTTTAGGTGCCTTTTGTACAGAAGACCAGACCTGGAGAGTAGACAGAATAACAAAAGGACATCTCCCAGCCTCCCAAACGCTTTGCAACAGCATGTAGAGACCTTTCCGAGGAAGGCAATTTATCTCATTACTTCCCACCGCTGAAGGTAGAATTTGACTACTGCTCCCAGTACACTAGAAGAAATGCCAGTTAAATGTCACGTTAATCAATATTCCTTGCCTCAGCCACAGGAATGGCAATACAGGACACTGCTGCTGCCAGTCCCTTTGCTGTGGGGGTACACGATTGTACCTGCTCTGCTTGTGCATCACAAACCGCATTTCTCTCCTCCCACCTCAGCTGTTTGCTTACGCCAAAGCTGTTCAGATCACAGCAAAATGGCTCCTTACTAAACATGTCAGTGGCCCCACACAGGTCATGTTGCTCCTAAAGAGGTTAGCAGCTCCTCCAGGGAAACTCGTACGTGCTCTGTGACAAGCCGAGGAATTGTCAAGGGGACTGCGACCACTGCCTGACGGCTCGGGAGTCTGTGGCATAATCCATCCACCAGCTCCCTGCTCACCTAGAGTGCTGTGAATCAGTAGGCTGCAAGGCAGGCAAGGCGTTCCCAACAGGGAGACCATATATTTAGGAGGCTACAGGCAAATGAAAACACAAGCAGTCCTGCTCACCTAAACAGAGAAGAAGGAGATGGGTAATACAAGAAAAGAAAAAGAGAGGAAAAAGGTGCAATAAGCTGAACTTGGAAAGTAATTCTCTGGACATTAAATGTCTTACCTGGCTACACCATATGCGCAGTGCAATGCTGCTACCTGCCAGATGTATCCACAAGAATTTACCTGACACATTAAGCATCCTCAGTAAAGCGATCATCTTGCACTGCTTAAGAATTAGACTTTTTTTTTTTTTAAACTTTCTGAAAACAGAAAATCACCCCTGAAGCACACCTCACAGCCCCGCTCTAACTACCAGCCAACACTGTCTTGCCAAAGAACGCATGGCAGGAATGGCAAATAGCATTAGACACAATGAATTATCGTGCCAGCAAGCAGTGTACCAGGCATGTTGCATTAGGAGACTAACAACGGTTTGGTAACGCAGGAACCAGACACACTGCTCTGCTCCAGAGGTCCTCGACAAGGACTTCTGGGCTCCAATCCACAATCCCCATTGGAGCCAGCTGTGGCTACTGACATGGGAACTTGCCTGCCCCATGGCAGAGCCCACACAAGAGGTGGCACAGCACTCTGCCGCTGCTACGGTTGGTGTCAGGACCCCAGGCCTGGTATCAGCTGGGGAAACCATGTTGTCCTTCCCCTGCAAGAGCAGTAACCTCATCAGGGGAGAGGGAGAAGGGAGGTTGGCTACAGCAGCCAGCTCTGCCACAGTTCACCAAGGTCCCTGACCATGACATGCAAACCCTCTCCCATCCCATGTCCTTTCAGGCTACCAGCAAGTTTGTCAGCACATGCCCTTTGCCACAGCTGATCTGTTTGCTTCCAGCTCCAGACCACCTCAATTTGCACTGCCACAGGTCCAGTTAACTGCACCAGCAAGAGAGACAACCTGGTGACAGATCACGCTGCGGCCTTCCTGCAATCTCACCCGCGTGCCAAGCAACGTCTCACAAGCTGCACGGCAACTCCGCAGCCTCTCTCCCACAAGCTGACCCCACGCCTCTGCAAACTGGCCATGGCTCACCTCCACCAGAACAGCCCAGCAAGCAGACACAGCCGAACCTCACCACAGGGGAAGCGGGAGCTTGCTCCACACCAGGGACCTGGCAGAGCTGCAGAGTCTGAGTCAGCGGTGCGCAGATGCCTCCCAAGCACATAGAGGCTGTGGGAGCAGCCTGCTCAGCCTCCCCAGGAGCGTGCTGGCAGGCAGCACACCACACGGTGCACTCAGGCACGCGCCCACACACAGCTCAGCAGCGGCCTGGCATTTCTTCCCCCCTTTCCAAAGCCAAATTCAGACCATCTGTTGAAATATTTCTGCAAATCATCCCTCTTTCAGGAAGGGCCGGGGGCTGAGTTTACTTGTTTATATAGTGTCTGGCATTTCTGTAGCACTTATCGCTTCAGTATCCAAGCTATCTCCTTCAAGCTCTCCATTACTTTTGAAGAACCAGAGTGGGGCACCAATGAATCTTCATTGTAAGTTTCAGGGGGCGGGGGGGAGTGCGGAAGGCATCAAAAAGACAACAGCTGCTCAGGTCATGCACACATTTAGCTGCTAACAAAGCAAGCAGGACAGTTCAGGGGAAGGGGGTTGGGCCAACACAATGTGTTTTATGTCCTTTAAAAGAACTAGTACCCTTAGAAAATAGCCTTCATAAACAGCTGCTCCCAAAGGATGAGATGAACCAACAAGTGCTTCTGTTGCCTTACAGAGAAGGGCTCAGCTTACCCAGGGCATGGAAGAGGAAGCTACCCCCATCCTTGAGAAAGCCAACACAAAATGAAAAAGGAAAATGAAGTACCAAGAAGGAGAGACCATTTACTACATCAGATCATACCTTCTGCAACAGCTGCCATTGCTATTGCGTACAAGTGGCAAAACCCTGGAAGTGCTGCTGTCCCTATTTGATTGTAGGGGACAGGGTCAGAGCCATTTTACTGCTTATCCAAGGTCATGCTCTGAATCTGTGGCAACGGAGAAAGCAGTACCCAAATTCACCAGTCCCTGACATATCCTGTCCCTAAAACATGCTTCCTTCTTTTTTTTTATAAATCCCTAACTATCACAGAGCAAAGAGCACAGCACTGAACAGAGCAACAAACAAGCTCTCCGTCTGTACGTGGCCTTGGAGAAGGTGTTTCCATTCCACCCTACCCAGCAGGCAACAGGGAACTGCCCTTGTTTCCTCTGCCAAGGCACGCAGGCAGCACACCCATTAAAGGCAGTAAGGGGTCAGACACTGCAGTGACAAGGACACAGTACTCGGCAGCAACAGAAATGACAGATGTGCTGGTCCAGACTAAGCACACCACATGCTACCACCTCCTTCCATGCATTTATCCACGCAAAGTCAGTGCTTGCCCTGGCTAGGAGCTTTCGCATAACACAGCACAGCCCCTTGTCGAAGCAAAAAAGATTCACTAGAAGCTGCGGTTGAATTCAGAAATGAAGGATCATGGCTAGTGGACTGCTTCTGGTTTGATCCAAACTATGAGCTCACCTGCACAGCATCTCTCTCCTACTAAAATGACTTGCTGAAAGTCCCATATCTTTGTGCTCTAATTAAAAAAGAAAAACACACACCTTCTCTCTTCCCAAAGGCCTCCTCCAAGACAGTTAATCACTCAGTGCAGCAGCACCGCTGTCCTGTATAAGAGGGTAAGTTTCCCTTCTCCTTCCTCACTTTGTCCACAAAGCTCCTCATAGCTGGGACAGCCTTTAAATCGAGAGCATGAGCCGCCCCAACTATGGAGTGAAACTCCAGGTGGGGCCGGCACAGTCTTTCATGGGACTTCAGTCATCTCCAGCTGCTCAAGTTCATGCCATTTTGAGAAACTCAGCTGGATCAAAATCAACCTCTCTCCTCCTGGCCTCTGGATAATTGCTGCAGACCCAGGAAAGAAAAAAAAAATCCAGACAGCTCTCCTGATAAGCCGCACACCAGCATCAGCACAAAGGAAGGAGCAGGGCACAGGGAGATTTGACAAGGCATAGCGACCCACCCACAACAGCACCACCAAAATGAGAACAAGAACCGGTTATGAAAAGGTTTAACAAAATAAACATAAGGCTGCATTCCTGTGAGCAGCTCATCACAGGCTGCGTTAAATCAAGATCAACAGAGACCCCATAAATTAAATAAACGGTATCCCATCACATTTCTCCTGACGCAGAACAAGCATTGCTGCCCGGGTGCCTTTCCCTTCCCCAAGCAAATAATCTCCATGTGGGCAGCTGTCCTAAGACAGCAAGTATTCAAAGCTTTTATATTTGCAGATGTGTAAGAGCAAACTGCCAGACAGAAACCCAAACCACCCAGAATGACAAGGTATTTTCATTGGGTTTGTCTGAGGTTTTGCATTGTTTTCTAAAGCTTTTGTACCCCCTGTTACTTTATCTTCACAACAACTGGAACTACCCAGCAATCAATACTGCACGGTTAAAGCAACACCCAGTTTTGCTTTGAAGAGCTCAATCCACCTCCTCCTTCCTGCTATCTTTGCGCTGGAAGGCAAACAGAAGAGGACAGGAAAAAATAATTTATCTGCTGTTGGGATTAGCTGGAGTAACACAGCATTAGCTGTAGCAAACCACCATGCTGTTAGCTGGATATGGCCAAATGACAGTCCCCACTCCAGTCAGGCACAGGCCAGAGGACTCGGCCTTGCAGAAGGAAGGCTTCATCAAATCATGGCGCTGGGGAAGCTGAAACACACTGTCCTGTTAAACCTCAGGCACCTCTTCAGGAGAGAAGAGGAGGTGCTTGCAGTCGCGTCCCGCTGTCTCACTGCAGACAGACAAGGTAACCAGCTCCAGCAAGGCTAGAGTCCATGCAGCCATTTATGAGAAATGCACAATGAAACATACACAGTGCGTATATGTTCAAGAGTAAAAAATAAAACCAACGCACTGGCTCACATAGGCAGCATCCGTAGCTCATTTGCCATGATAAGTAACTGACAATTCCAACTCTCCTAACTTTCTGGTAGTGCAGATGTTTGGGTACTTCTAAGAAAGCCCGAATGTGCAAACATGGGCATCAAAGCAGGCTTTTGCATTTCTGAAAACACGGTTAAGGATTTAGGTGAACGCATACACAGATGTAAAAGGAATAATAGGCAGTCCTCTGCAGTAGCAGAAGGCAGGATGCTGTGACCAGGCAGATCCTTCCCCATCCTGCACTGCTGCTGTTGAAGGAGCAGCGCAGGCACTTGTCCTTACACAGTATTGCAGATTTAAACAGAGGCGCAGAGGCAGCTGGGAGGTAAGTGGAAGCCTAACAGGACGTTAACAAACTTGTAAGTGACAGGCTGAAGAGGCTGTGTGTGCCCAGGCTCTTCCTGTAGCTCGAGGACTCCCACATAATGGCCCAACCTCAGCTGGTGCAAACCAAATTTCTTCCGCTGCCTCTGCCAGAGCTACATCAACTTACTCCAGTCAAGGGCCAAGGTGCACAGCTCTGGGACACCGCTGACCTGCCAGCAGCTGCGTAGAAACTTCATTCTGGGGAAAAACAAAACAACAAAACAAACAAAACACTCTGAAAAAGGAGAGCCAGAACAAGGCAGGCTTAGGAGAAATGCCTCTCTGTTCTGAAAGAGCTTAGAAAAGGCAAAACTGCAGAAACTCCCTTCATAGGACGTTAGCATCCTACCATAATACACATGAACTGCAGCACTCAGGATCACAAGGAAACTCATTTGCCCCAGCCATCCCAAACCCGGTTTGGTTACACATCATCTCCCCAGCACAGGATCTCCTAACAACCGAACAAAAATATTTTGCATTTTTCCACTCCTTTTCCTTCCCCCTTAGGGCCTAGTTCAAAGCTCTTTTATGTCATTCTGGCAGCACAATATAATTTTAGGCAGATAGAAACAGCCCATTAAAAGATACACCCCACGCAGGGCATCTTGTTGACACTGGAAAGTTGGCAGTG
Source organism: Pygoscelis adeliae (assembly GCF_000699105.1). Classification (NCBI taxonomy): domain Eukaryota; kingdom Metazoa; phylum Chordata; class Aves; order Sphenisciformes; family Spheniscidae; genus Pygoscelis; species Pygoscelis adeliae. Next base: position 893,752 of record NW_008824753.1, on the reverse strand, counting down.
CAAAACATTTGCAGTTCCCTGCCCCCAGGTAAGCCCAGGGATCAAGTGACAAAAGAAAGCATCGCAACGTGCTGCGAGATGGCACCAAGGGACATGAGTCCCTCCGTGGCTACATTCCACGCTGCTAAACTTTTCTTCTCACCACACAAGCCTTTCACCTCCCAAATTTCACAAGGACATACCACCTTCCAGTAGCTACTGTGAATTTGGCAATTGCCCTCCAAGAGCGTTTTATTTCCACAGTGAGGTGAAAGAGAATCCAGAGGTTTGCCAACATCTGTAAAACAAGTAACCCCCAACCCAGCAGCAAACCCAAAGCCCAGCCCTTTGGAGGACCAGAGATGGAGACCATGCAGTCCTACACCACACCTAGGTGCTCCTCGCTGAGGGAGAAGGAGCATCCCATCAGTCACTCCTCTTACAGCCTCCTGGCTGCAGATTATTCAGATAAAACCCAGAGTGCCAGGGATAATTAACTATTTTCACAGCATTGCATGGTCATCACATACGTTGCAACGAGTATGTTCCCTAGATTGGGCTTTATCCCTCACGGAAAAGCTGTTCTTAGGGGAATCTGCAAAACTGGGCCGCTGGTCAGGGATGCTGGATCTAGATGTATTTTACTCTAGCTAAACACAGCATAACGTTTTCCCACCTAAAACCGCTGCTGCCCTACTCCAGAAAATCTCTCCCTCCTACTATTTCACAATTCTCAGCATGACAACAGTTACGCAAGAACAACTGTATAGGCATGTGAAATGCTTACAGCTCCTAAGCGAGACTTTCTCCATTATAACACCCCCATCAGAGCACAGCTCCAAATCCTCATGGCTCCCAGGCTTCACGGCACACCAAACCCCAGCCGCTGCATCTCGGTCCCTTCTCTCCATCACACCTTTGCCCTGCTAGAGACCTACAACACAAAATGTGATGCACAAGTGAGCAGGGAGGGCTGCTTTCACGTGTACGTGCTGCTGTCACCTTGGCCAGCCAGGTAGGTATTTCCCCATCTTGCCCACTAATTTAAATCTTGGCAGGAAAAGGGGAGCAAATGGCCCTGACAGGCTGACAGTGATTTCTACCTCCTAGTAACTTAATACAGCACACTACCCCTTCTTAAAACGGCAGCAGGAGGATCTTCTGGGGCCCTGGCATCTTAGTAAGACATTAACAAGGTTGCTGGGCATCAAACAAGACTGCAGACTTTCCTTCAGAGCAGTGCCAGGCTCCAATTTACAACACAGATTTGCTCCCTGTTCCAACTCGGCCATCCATCTCTGCCACCGATCACCATCGCCCTCAAAACTTAACACTCCTTACTACGACGGGCACTCAGTGAACAAATGAGCCCAAGGGCACAGCACCAGGAGAAAAATTGTACCTGTGTGAATGACAAGAAGTAGTAGCACACAGTTAAAAATCCTACAGGCAAGACATTCAAAGGGGTAAATCCTCATTAAATACTGGTGTTTATTTTCTGGTGAAGAGGTTAGAGCAACTCCTATTACCTCATCTATACCTTTATTTATAACAGCCTGGAAAGCAAAACACAAGCTGAGGACAAGAAGACAACTGCCATCTGAGTACCACACGACACATCGTTATCAGCCGAGTACCACTCTAGTTCGATTGCCTTTTGCTTGCCGTTTGCCAAGAAGCGAGTTCTTGAGAGGCAAAGCCAGTGACTTGCAGTGATCAAAATCACTGCAGATACAATCCCAACAGCAGCAGCCATGCCACGAGAGGTCAGATCCTAACAGCAGTGAGACTCTCGGAGATGAACATGCTATGGTAAAAAAACCCAGTCTTTAACTGCAAACACCTAATATCTAAAAGATATTAGGCCAAATAAATATAGCTGGGATCCTGCTCTGACGTTAGCTACTCTGACAGCCTGGCAAGGTGTAGAAACTAAAGGCTGAGAAGCCCTGCAGGAGAGAGGCCTGGGGCATTGGAAAATCTGATTTCCATGACTGCACCCTCGCCCAGCAGGAGCCCGGCAGCTCCGGACAGTGCCGCAAGAGAGGAGAGGATGCTTGGGGTCCAATTCCCAGGGTGACCTTGAGGAAATCCCACAGCCTATCCATATTTCCATGCTCCCCATCCACGGGAGGAAGAGCACAATAACCTTGACCTACCTCAAAGAGGCGCAGATCTGGCTTAGGAGAGCCTGGAAGGAGCTTGGAGGGGCTTAGATGCAGGACCTTGCCCTGCAACTGAGGCAGCCAGGGGCTACAATCCTACAAATCACCCCAAAAATCAGAAGTCCCAGAGAAACATGCAAATCGCTTTCGATATAAAAAGCAGCAGCTCCGGAGCACTAAAGGGCACGGCTGAAACCGCACACGTGTCACCCGCAATTTTCCCAGTACGGGCAGGGAGAGGAAGGGCAACACTGCTACAGCCCCCAACGCCCAGCAAGGGCAACCCCAGCACCACGGGGAGCACGGGGCAATCTCCCCCAGGCTCAGCTTTGGCACGCAGGCACCAGCGCATCCAGCCCCGAATTCAGGCAGAGGGACCCCCATCCCCGGGGATGAGTGGAGTGGTTAGGGGGACAGGCACTTCGCAGGGTGAGGGGAGCAGGTGGGGGGCCGGGAGGGCTTACAACACCTGGGGTGAGGGGGGAAAAGTGGGGGACCAGAGGACCCCGCAGCCCCCGGGGTAAGGTGGGGCACATGGGGGGCCAGAGTAACCCGCAGCCCCCGGGGTGAGGGACCGGCCCCCCAGGGACCTGGGGTGCCGGACGGGGGCCCGGG
>NW_008824753.1:886974-890505 GCF_000699105.1 Pygoscelis adeliae | reverse complement strand
TCCGCGGGGCGCAGCGTCGCCAGGCGACGAGAGCCGCGGGGGGAAGGGGGATGTCCCGCCGTGTCCGTAGCCCTGCCCTCCCCTCCGATAGCAAACACCCCGCGCCCCGCCGCAGGGCGAGGTGCGCTCGCCCTCACCCCACCCGTCAGCCATCTTGCAGCCGCCTGGCGGGGCGGCACACAGGTGGAACAACGGGACAAGCAAAAATGGGGGGAAAAAAAATAAATCTGTCATTCCCTTCAAAATAAAGACCCCTCAAAATAAAGACCAAGCCGGCTGTGGTCAGTTGGGTCACCATGCTGTGCCACCCGCTGTCCCGCTGGAAAGCCTCCAGTCCACTGGCGGGCATTGCTTTCGCGTTTAATAGGCTCCGTCGTGGTTTCAGGAGCGTAACGGGGCCTGAGTCCTCGCACAAAAACATCCACAGAGGCCGTTTCAGGGGGCTTTGGAAACTAGGCAAGAAGGCGAGAGGGACAGCAGTAGCCAGCCATATCTCTGTGCCTCTTGGGATGACGCCCATGGGTGTGACACCACCAAGGAAAGAGGGAAAGATCTCCAGGGGAATACATCTGTAAGAGCATCCCTCACTGCTCACATGCACCAGGCACTGCGCTATAACAGGTGCAACGAGTATGGGGTTACCAGCAGAGCATGAATACACAGCCTGTGCAATGAATCGGAGATGACCAGAGAAGAGCAGCTACAAGGATGGTGGAGCGTGTCAGACTAATGACAACACTGTATACATGGGAGAAGCGAGAGTTATGATGAACAGCCCAGAAACATCAGACTTGTGCATGCACCTGAAAACAAGAGGAGCTTGTTGTCACAGTCAGGGACCTGTAACACAAGGTGAAAAGATGTAAGCTAGCGGTCGGTGAAGCATCAGAAACCAATGCTGATGAGTTGGATGTAGGTAAAAAGGGAGCAGCTTGTGCACTTTTCAACCTGGGGTGGGTGAAGCATGAGAAGATACAGCACAGGAGGTGACAAAGCTCACTCCAGAAAGTGGTGCCTGACCAAGGAAGGAGACTTGTGCACCACAGCCATTTTTTTGGTGTGTATTGGATGCACATCCATCACAGGAGCAAAATGCAAGTGCTGTGGGCAGGGAGCTGCTGGCATAGTCTGCCCGACCCTGCAGCCTGTCTCTACCACATCCTTGGGAAAGTGCTGGCGGGCACTGACACGGGGCTCCCCCAGTTTGGGGAACAGGGAAACAGAATGTGGGAGAGCCGTGGTCACCCCTTCCCACTTCCCAGCTGTGAAATTCCTTCCCACCCCCTTCCTTGGTGGTGGCGGGTCCCCACTCTGCCCTATTTTGCAAAGGCTTTGGTGGGTTTCACTGCGCTGTACCAACTCAGACAAAAGCTGAACTGAATTAGGTGTGGATTGAGGGGGACAGATTTTACTGTTTATCATAATGTGCCATCCCATAGATGTGCTGGTAGGACAGTACTGTCCCCTGGCAAAGAAGAGGTTAACACTGTTCAGCTTTGTGCTGAGTTTTAAGAGGACTGCAATCACCCATTTTTATTTTTGGTTCTGCTGCATAAAAACAACTGCTCTTTGTAGCCTGCATGGCGCAAAGGACCCGTTTCTTCTGGCAGCCTTTAACAGAGGGGATAAAAAAAAGCAGAGGAAGAAAGTTCGCATTCAGTGAGTGCCAGGTTGTCAAGGTTTCCTCTGCTCTCAGACATAATTTTTTTCTTCTGACACACACAAGAGAGATTTAAAACTGTTTGGTACAAAGTGGAGCTTCAAAAGCAGCAACGTCTGTGTCTCATACAAGGTGAAGAGCAGAGCTCAGGACCTCCTGTACAAGGCAACATTGTCGTCATCATGGCACACATGGGAGCATTATACCAGGTTTGTGCTCGGCTTGTCACAAAGCTCCCCCTGCACGAGTCTCAAAATCCTGCACTGCTTTCAGCCTGGCTGCCAGAGAGGCCGTGGGCTGATTCAGCCCTGCCAAGGACACAGGTCAAGTTCAGTCTGCTGGCAAAGAAAGAGGCTTTCACGAGGTCACGTTTTTCAGCTTCCTTCTCCATTTACATTGCTTTCTGTTTTAATAAATTGTGGAGTGCCAGTGAAATCCCCAAGTGCCTGATGAGTGTGGGTATTAAACCAACGCTTAAACAAGCCAAATAGGGCGAGCTTGGTCCCTTCTCCCTTGGTCCACTGGCCATCCTGGACGTGATTATCAGAGCACTGGTAGACGATTTAACTGATAAAGATTGAAGAGGCAGTAACATATAATTAGCACCAGTCAACATCATTTTCTGGAAAAATCAAGCTCAGCTGAGCCTGATCTCGTTCTCCATTGGGACCACAGGATGGGTTGCCAAAGGTAACGGCACAGAGGTGATAGGGGAGGCATCTAGCATCCGACTGCTGAGAGTACAGCCAAACAGTATGAATAAAATGAACAGATTCACAGCTGGCCTTTGGCTTGGATGCCGGGAATCACCCAGAAAGCACTGACCCAGCAGGTCTGGTTTCATTTTCTGTGCGAACACTTGACATTACAGAAGTGAGAGGGGATGTGGACACAGCTGGAGAGTGAAAGGGGCACGGGAAAGGGACGGCTCTACCCCAAGCCCGGCTCTGTTGTCCCCAAGAGCTCAAGACTGCAAGACCATGCAGGTGAACCAGCGTACATGGTTTGTCTGTCCCCTCTGGCCATAGCTCCTCGGAAGGAGACTGCAGACATCTTCTTAGTAGCTATTTGATTCAAATGCCTAACAAATAGTGGGAGGGAAGTCCCTGATGCTCAAGGCACACAAGTGTTCCTCAATTCCCATTAGCAAACTCTCCAGCCACTTTTCTCCAGCAAAAGCAGAGAAATCAAGGCTCGGCAGTGTTAGTCTCTGAAAAAAAACAAGCAAAAAGCTTTCAGGCTTCCATCATTGATCATCAAGAAGCCAAAAAGGCATAAAAGTAGAATTTTCTTCCCCTTGTAGGTGACCTTTAGAGCCACAGGGTTGACCCTGGAGTGCTAACGGGTAATGTGGCATGAGCTGGCTCACAAAATGGCCCAGCTCCTGCAACACGCCCCACAGGGCTGGCAACCTCCATTAAGCACCAGCATCTCGCCATGCCAAGCACCCATGGGGCTCCGGCCTCAGGGCTGCCCGACACCCAGCAGCCCCTGTTCCTACGCACCTGTCCGCAGCGTGTCCCACAGCAGCAGTGCCCTGGCTCCTTTGGTGGCCGACACAGGCTCCCACACTCAGCACAGAGAGCGCAAGGGAAAGCAATCTCATGCCCTGCGCTCTTATCTCCCGGCTAAAACAGCAAGGCACTTTTGTTTATTGAGTGCCGACAAATGGCGCTGTCTTGGCTGCGAGATCAGCCTCCAGATCCCACTCCGGGCACAGCTGCTGGCAGGGAGCCCGCAGCTGCAGCCACCTATTGCCACAGGAGCCTTTTGGCAGGACTTACCCCCTCATCCCAGGGAGAAATTGCCCCACAGTGTCCCACCATCTGCATCTGCCCCCGTGCAGAGGTGGCGTCGGATTTACAGGGCAT